>NW_010264732.1:0-39390 GCF_000690775.1 Eurypyga helias
CTGGGGCCTGCGCAGTCCCGTGTGGCTCAGTAGCCATTTCTCAGTAGCCCGAGGGGAACAGTCTTCTCCCTCTGATGACACAAAGGTCAGTCAAAGAGGATGAGTCACTCTCTGCACTTCCCTGGTAATTTGTCACCCTGTGGATGACGCGTCTCAGTGGCTCCTCAAGCAGAGCACAGAGCTCTTGGCAGAGCTGTACCTCTGGGATGTTCTTTTCTTGTCCTCATGGCTGTTTATTCCGCTATTACGCACTCCCCGAGGCCTGCGGAGGGTGATGAGCAGAAGCCGGAGAGGCTGGGTGCCAGTCTTTCCTTTGCCACAAGCCAGCACAGGAGCTGAAGTGAGCCCAAAACAGTAGGAACTTGGAAAGTTTGTGGCTGGGATTTAAGTTGGCCCATGATGCCTGTTTCATGTTGACCTTTTTTTTTTCCCTTCTCAAGTTAGAGCAAGTTTATTGCACCAGGAGCTCAGCATGAGGATGTGTTTCAGTCTGCTGCATGTAACAAGCAGTAGGAAGGGCCAGGGAGCTCGGTAGCACCTTGGTGGGTGTTTTGGCAGGGCGAAAAGCAGAGAAGGAGCCTGGACAGGAGTAATGCCTGAAGTGCACTAGGCTGGGATGAGAAAATTGTCAGAGATTTGGGTTTCAAACCTAGGTTTGAAGCAGAGAAGCCCTTTTGCCAGGTGGGGTTGTGCATGTGTCAATTAACCTGCCAGTGAAGTGCAGCCGTGGCTGGGCTGAAAGGCAGCAGCTGGTAAACCACTTGAGGTGGGAAGTGGAGAATCACAAACAGGTGGTGATATAAGCAGACAGCAGAAACGTCCTCCATCTTAAACACGAAAGGTGCAGCTTGTGGAAAAGGAGGTTGTGAGGAGGCAGCAAGGGCTGCTAAGAGGTATGGACTAGCCAAGAAGGGGCTACATCTGAGAGGAAGGGTTGTGCTGATCTGATAGCATGTGGGACAGGAGGATGGGTCATGTCCTCTTCCAGCTGCAATCTCAGGGTCCCCAGAATGAGGGTGGGTGTGAGGACCTCCAGTCACTGAAGGGGCAAGCGGAAATGTGGCACTAAGAGCATTGTGGCTTGGCTGGCTTCGGCAGGAAGGCAAGCAGCTCTTGCTACCTCTTCACCGCTTTATTTTAATATTTGTGAGCTTATGTTCTGTGTTAGGCTCATCGTAGTTACACGTGTGGGTACTGATGTCTCATTCCCCATCACCAAAGAGTTCTGCAGCCTTGTTGGAGCGCTGCAGATGATGGGTGTTGGGTCCGTAAGAAGTTCCCACATGAAATGAAGTGATGTGAGATTATTTACTAGGTAGGCTGAGCCCAGAGAGTGCAGACGCAGTGGGGATGGGACTGTTCACAGCATGGAACAGGGCAAAGTTGGGATGAGCTTAAAAAAAGATTAAACCCTTGCGGTCTTCCTGAGGGCTGTAGTTTGTCAGAGAGGTGTAAATGAGCAGCAGACCTGTCCCCTGTCTCTTGTATTCATGTACCTCTCAAAGAGCTGCTGTAAGGGAAGCAAAGGGTAAAGCCAGGCTATTGTGAATGCCTGGGATGATAGTGATGATAAATCATGAAATCTTGCCAGTGCTTTGTCTGAATGTCTTCAAGCTTTACTTTTCCTGGTATAAAAATGGAGGTGACATCTGCGTGTAATGTGTGAGGATTTCACCTCAGTGAAATCCACTGATGGATGTTGTATCATCTAAGGCTGCTCTGCAGAGGCTCCGCTCTTGCTGAGCGGCTCTTGTGCAGGCATCCTGGCAGTCTCCCAGGGCTATTGCCACAGGCTGGGAATACAGGAAGGCTGCCGTTTCCTTGGGGCCTGGCTTATGCTGGTCACAGTGAAGCTTATGTGGGGAGAGGAAGCGTGCTCTGAACTGTCTCAGCGCATATTTAGGCATGTGGTGTGGTAACAGATCACCTCCGACCCCCTAGTATGCTGTTATAGTCTTCTAGCTACTGCCAGAGGCTGAGTTTTGCTTGCCCTTTGCTGCTAAGGGATGAGCAGGCTGTGCAGCTGGTAATAAACCTGAGATAAGAGCGTGCCTCCAACGCTGGGAAGCACAGAGGGCACCAGGTCGGAGACGCCCAGCTAAGCATTAATTCTGTCCTCCGCAGGTTATCATCTTCTGCTACCAGAGACATCCACCAGTGCTCTCCAGAGTGCTCTCTGATCTGCTGAGGCCATTTCTACTAAGACTAACTACAGAAAAGCAGATTCAGCTCCCTCCTGACATGTGGAGACAAGTAAGTTTTTCCTCCAGCACTGCTGCTCTGACCCTGAATGGCTGAGCCAAGAAAGCCACCTTACCCACTGGCTGTGATAACAAACCCTGCCTGCCCACCTAGCAGCTGCTTTGAGGGGGCACTCTGTGGTTGTAGCTGTGTTGTGGCAGCTCCCAGCAGCGTTAACCAGGTGCCCGGGGGGGGACGTGTGGGACCGAGCGGGCTGGGACTGATCATCAGGCAGGGCTGTGCTCCCTGAGCTGCGTTGGAAGAGGGTGGGTGGTTGGGGTGGGCTGGCAGCACTGGACCGGAGCTGCTGGAGGAGCCTGGCTGGGGAAGGCTGGTGGTGACCAGCCACTAACCTCGCGTGCACTCGGCAGTCTGCAATCCCATTTATTAGCACTTAAAATTTGCTGCCTCTGCTCCAAATGGAGTGTTTACAGCATCGACATGAACAGCTGTCCCAGTCAGCCAGATGTAACAAATGGGAGCTCTGGCTGGGGTGTTATTTTGCTGCCAGGGGGCAATACATCTTATTACTAAACAATGAAGCTCGTGATGGATGGTGACGAGTCTCTTTGCTGTCTTGCTTGATGATCACACTGCAAAATAAACATAAAACTGAAGATGTTTCCAGGGATCTAGACAAGGCTTTGCATTGTACTTTGGAAGAGACGGCATTGAGGTTCTGTGGTGCCTTAACTCCAAGAGCCTTTCCATCAGGCTATTGGTGATGCTGCCTTCTCTCTAGGAGGGATGAGCTGGGACGGATGTGGTGGTTGGGGAAATTCAGGGAGAGAGAGGAGGAGGTGCTGGTCGAAAACATGGTGTGTCGCAAGAGCTGAAGACAACCGGTCTCTTCCCTGGGAACACTGCAGAGCTCTTGTCCTTAGTAATGTTGCCTGATCAGTTATGGGTTGAACAGTGTCATTCCGAGCCAGCCTGAAGCAGGGCTGTGTTACGGGGACAGTTGGGATGAGGTCCTTCAGAAGGCTGTGGAGGAAGATGATGGTTACTGGGGGAACAGGGCCCTCCCGAGGGCCAGGCACATCACCCTGTTGCATCAAGTGACTTGCGTGGAGGACTGTAAGCCATAGCCTCTCTGAGCAGAGCTGGAGCAAATGATGTGCTCATTTAATGCCAGCACAAAATGGGAGGAAACGTGTTCAGCAGAAGGGAGGTGAGCTAGTCTGATCAGCCACCTCTGCTTCTGAGCAGCTGCAGCAGCAAAGCCTGTGCAGGCACATTACCTGCAACTCAGTCGCTGCAGAGATACGGATGGACTCTTGGACCGAGCTCTGCGGGAGCTGCGGAGAAGTGCTAGCTGGGTAAGGATGGTATGTGACTCACTCATTCCTACACATGCCTTCACCCACGCACCCTTCCCCTCATGCTGTTTTCAAGAACAAGTTCTGCTGGATTTTCTTATCTGCTGTCCCCCACCCTAAGGGTATTTTCTTTTAAATGGGAGCAGTGAAACGATCGGAACAATGTGGTGCTGCGATTTCACACCAGAATAAATATATTCAGAGCACAAGTAGGGCAAGCGGAACAGACCCGCGGGGAGCAGTCTGCTCTAGCTGGGCTGTATGGGTGATGGTACCGGGTGCGGATGCAGCACAACAGGGCAGTGAGGCCCGGCACAGCCTGTGCGAGTGACACGGGTAGTGTTGGGAAACCAATTAAAGCTCATTTAAAATATTAGCATATCAGCAGGTAGGAATTCTTCCGACTGGATTGGTTTCACTAGGGGATCAGGGAACAGGGCCAGCGTTTGTCTGGCAGTTCTCTCAGCACGCTTGCATTCATCCCCTGACCTGGCAGGGTCTGCTCCAGGGGAGCAGCAGAGGGGCTTGGCGTATCCCAGGGAAGGGTATTCCCAGTACTTTGCTCTTCCAGCAGGAGCTGTGGCAATGAATGGTGGTGGAGGGACGAGCTCTGGGCTGGGGGCCATGAAAGCAAACAACAAAGCAGCTTTGTTTTGGGGCGGTGTGAGGAGTAGATGGAATAGCGGGAAGCTTTCAAAAATCCCCGTCCTCTTTTTCCCAACAAGTTCTCCCTGGCATACATTTATATTTAGTATCTATTTAGCAGAGAAAAGGGGGAGGGCTGTCTGGGAAGGGGGTTTGCAATGCAGACAGATTCAAAGACAGCCTTAAATAGAGCATTAATGGAAGAGGGAAGGTTTGAGGCTGCAGCTTGCTATTTTGGCAAAAACAAAGCTTTCCGAGCGTGCTGGCTGCTGCTCGGGCACAGGGGTGGTGGGTGCCTGCATGGAGGAGCTTCCATGTATGTGCACACAAGCACTCCTGAGGGTCTTAATGCTGTCTCGGGGGGGTTTTGGCTCAGGTCCTAAAAAGACCAGGAAGAGGAAAGAGGGAGTGGAGAGGTGGCTTACCCCATGCCCCCTGTGTGTGCCATAGTGGAATGGGCAGTGTTGCTGCCAGATTGGGGACTCGCCTTTCTCCAGACGTAGCTGAGAGCAGCCTGGACAGCTGATCTGCTGCTGGACATTTGATGTGGCAAAGACCTCATGGCTTTGCTTTTCTCCCCAGGTGGAAATTTGGGCTTTGAAGCAAAGCT
The DNA here is from genome assembly GCF_000690775.1 of Eurypyga helias. NCBI lineage: Eukaryota > Metazoa > Chordata > Aves > Eurypygiformes > Eurypygidae > Eurypyga > Eurypyga helias. The sequence goes on from NW_010264732.1 coordinate 4,816, forward strand.
CTGCTGAGCTCCTGTTACCTTGCTCCTGTGCTGTCTTTTCCCTTAAAATTGTACTGAACCAGAGAATCCAGTGCTGAAAGATTTGCTGGACGTCAGAGGGCAGCCAAAATCATTGTGCTCCCTTTTTCATTCCTGTCAAGGTCATGGTGCACTTGGAGATTTTATTTCTGACTGCTCTGAAGGTGAGTTCTGGGACCAAGAAACTCATCTGCAATAAATCTGTGCCCAGAGATTGCCCTTGAGCAGGCTGCGGTTTCCTCAGGTGCGTTTGCTCTTTGGGTCAATGAAACCCCGATTTCTGCACACTTGTATTTTTGTTGGTAGATATCAATATTTGAAAATTATGGTCACGTTGCCTAGTTACCATGGGGTAGAGGAATTGCATGGACTTGATTTCTGTGGGTGGCTGCGGTGGGTGTGCAAGCAATGCCCGAGCAGCTGCATGGGGTAGAAGGGAAATCAGGACCTGGAATATTGCATGAGAAATTAAAGATAATGATCCAATTGGAGTGAGAGACTGAAAGAGGAGGTAGTTGGTGTGTGCATGGTATTACAAGAAAATAACCCGAATAAGGTCTCTGCACTCCCGCGCTACAGATAGATGTACTGAAGTTGTTAAGAAAAGTTACTCTCTAATACCTCCATGTCAGCAAAGAAATCACAACCCGGTCCCTGGACACAGACTCTGACAATCATTTCCTGCTAATTCTTTTGCCAGCAAGTCTGTCGCTCAAATATTTGCTGAGAAGGTGAGGTTCTTCGCTCAGTCTGCGCTGGGCTGAGTCCTTGCCGAGGAGGCACAAGGATGATGGGAGAGGTGACCTGGGCTGGTGTTGGTGTCTGCACTCGGAGGAATTTTGCCTCTGAAAAATGCAAATGTGGTTGGAACCAATTTCATTCAAGAACGTGAACAGACACTCAAAGGACCTTTTTTTCACTCTCCCCATGACTTCTCCTTCTCTAATTGCTAGGATGAATGCATAAACCCTTATACTGAAGTGTTCACAAGAGTGGGTTTACTCATTTTACTCTTTTTCTTGGCATGAAAGGCGTCTTATTAAGCAGGTTTTAATGTTTGCTCACCAAGAGACATGGATTATAAAGTTTTGGAAATAACTTGCATCTGGAAAAGCCAATTAATAAAACAAAAATCTGATGTCATTTTCTCATAAATTAACAATTTATAGATAATTTACAGTGCTCATGTCATTAGGCAAATGGACTTTAAATTGATTTCAAATTAGTGGGTTAATGATTTCCCACAGGTATCATTCCAGTGGGCAGCATATGCACGGTGCTTTTTCAGTGAAGGGGTAGGTGTGCAGAAGCGAACTTGTGCCTCTGTAATTGAGGCAATAATTGGAGTGGTGGTCACATTCAAGTGCAGTATTGATCTGCAGAAAAAGTGCTGACTGTCTCCATCCCTGAGGCAAAGGAGGGGTAGGGAAGGATGCAGTCCTTGCATAGTTCTTGGGTAATAACTTTCTTCTGGTGCACGTCCTCTCCAGGTGCTGCATTAAGGTGGCCAATTGATTTGGTGGCGTTAAATAACCTTGCAGTTCATAGTGCTGGAAAAAATATTCAGCAGAGTTCTAATTATAGTTGTGAGGGAACAATACGTCCCCAGACTGATTAAAAGTGGGGTGATGATTGCCTGGAGTCTGAGACCGATGCAAGGGGAGGAGGTGAAGTGCGCACTCATGGCTGCTGCGATGGCTGGGCTGCGTGCTGCAAGCCTGAGGGAGCCAGTCTCCAGCCTCATCATGCCCTGGTGTCAGCTTCCATCGCTATGTGACTGACTTTCACCTTTTCTGTCATTTCATCCTGCCTATAAAGGTAGTAAATACTTTAGGGGATGGCCTCGCTGGCTCCTGTCTGTTAGCACATGAGCTAAGGTTGGAGCCCTGAGGTGCTAGCAGAAGGTCAGCAGCTGATACCTTGGCTTGGTCAACTGTTAGTTGCCAGGAGGTCCAGACTGGTGTCATTTCGGAGCAAATCTGGAGCAACTTGACTGGCTTGGTTAGCATTTCTGTAGGCTTGCACTGGCATTAACAAATTGATGATCTGGGCATTTTGTGCCTCGTCACCCTAATGCAAGAGGCATAAGAAATGCTAATTGATTCCTCCTATGGAAGGTGAGGGGTTATGGTCCCTGCCCCACGGAGTTACTCCTGCCCCTGCGGAGTAACTGGGGTGGGAAGAGATGCTTGCCCAAGGTCACAGGAGGGAAGGGGCTTCCCTCCCATGGCTGTAGTGCTGCTGCCCTCAATCCCCGCTTCACGCGCCTGTGCTTCGCCGCGCAGGGCCGCAGAGGCAGGACAGCGCTGTCCAGAGATCACAGTCTAAATTGGCAACACCATGAGCAGTGCCCTGGGCGTTGTTATTTGGTGCTACGGACAGAGAGGCTGAGTACCGTGGAGGATTATGTTTTGAGCACAACAGACAGTAAGTCATGAATTAAATGGCTGTGGAAATGCATTTTGTTGGCAGTACAGATTTGTGGAGTGCAGTCTCCCTGTGGCTGGCTGTTTACACAAACCCTATTGCTTCCAAGCTTTGTGTTGCAAAATTAAATTCCTCCCGCATTAAAAATTTATGTTGGATGAAAAGATCAGTATATTGAAACTTGGTGAGAACATCCCCCTCCATGTGCATACACACCTCATTTAGATGTACCTTTCCTATGAATGCCAGCTGATGATCCAAATCATGCGAGATAAGGTTTATAATTAGCTTCTCTCAGCGCTCTTTAGGAAGTGGAAAGGTGCCCTTAAATAGGGGGTGATCCCTATAAAGATGAAATTTATACCAACAGAGAAGTTGTTATTGCATCCCTTAGCATCGTCTGTGCTTCCAGAGGTGTTGAAAAGAACCTACAGAGATAGATTTATGTGAAAGTGTCTTCTCACAATATGTTATTTTGGATTCAAGGACACTGATATTCTGCCGTATATTGCACAGAGCTACTGGTGTCAGTACACAATTCAGCTCGTAATTATAGCCTTTCATCTTATTAGCATATGTAAGAGTTTATATAAGTTTTATCCAAACATTTTTTAATTCATTAGGTGTTCGCCTTGTATCTGCTGTGCCCTGGGGCTAAGAAACACTCTGCACTTGTTTTTATGTAAATTAGATCTTAAAGATGCACATAAATCTGTAGACATGCTTCTACCATTTAAAAATGATGCCTTAAGATGCGTACAATGAAGGGAATAAGGATTCAATGCCCCATCTTGGTTGAAGGCACTTTATTTTGTATATATTTTGCAGGAAAGCAGATAGCAGCACATCTTGAGAGGTGTTTGGGGAGCGAAGGTGGAATGAGGGGTGAGAAATGGAAGGGGAAGCAGGCTGATGGTGATAGTGGAGGCGAGCAGCAGCTCAAGGAGGAGACCCTAAACAGGGCAGGGATGGGAGGGTGGCAGGAGAGGAGAAGGCTGGAAAGATGTCAGGGTGAGGTCTTCGGCACCACAGTAAACATGGTCTTCCTGACAGAGCCACTACGAGTGCTGTACGACTTCTGTGGGGCAGGAGGGATGCAGCACTCCAGGTGCAGGGTTAGTGCTGGGGCTGGAGCAGGCTGTTAAAGCAAGGAGCAGCGATGACATAGAGGGAATCCCAAGCCTCCTTGCAGAAAGGCACGTTGGTGCCAGCTCTCTGCAGTGGTGCTTCTTGGTGTTTCCTCTGGCCAGATGGGGCTTGGCCTCTTCTCTATGAAATTCCTTTTTATTCCACTATTTATTTCTTCCTTCTTGCCTTTGGCTGCATACTGTGAGTCTGGAGGAGCCGTGACTTGAAGGGACCATCTGTTTCTGCAGGCGCAGCCTGCTGGCAGGCATCAGGGGTGGTGGGGGCTGGGGTCTTCAGCTGTTGTGCCCCATGCTACTTGGAAGGGGAAAAAACCCAACCAACCACCAAAACACCCCTTCCCATTACACTGGGCAGCTGTGGTGGAGTCAGTGATGGTTTCTCCCCACAGATGGAGAGGCTGGGAAGAGCGACACCAGAAGCCCTCCCTCAGTCACAGTAGTGATTTGGCAGGCAGTGCTGTTTTCTTCCAGCAGCTCCAGAGCCTTTTGCTGGAGTGGCAGACCACACTTGTGGTGACTTGAAAGCGCTCGGCTTTAGAAGGGCTTTGTCTGGGAACACACCGCTCTGTTCATGGTCGGAGCCTCAGTCATTGTCTTTGGAAACCCATGGAAAGGCTTTGGGTCTAGACCCCTAAAGGCACTGAGGCTCTCAATTTAGGAACCCAAATAGGAGTTTGATGCTTTTGCTGCTGGCAGCTTGTGAATGAAAGCCCCTGCCCTGCGGTGCTATCTGTAAGTATCTGTCACTCCATGCTTAGTGAGAGTGGGAGATACAACCTCTGATTAATGCCTCCAGGGAGTTTCTGCAATATTGTTTTGCAAGCAATTGTCATTTAACATTAAGGTAAATACCTTGCAGCTATGAACTAGAAAGCCTTTTTTTCCCTTCCTTTTGAAAACAGCCTCTTGGCTTCGCAAGCTCTCCGGCTAACGTTAAAACTGCCTCTTTCATCTGCCATCCCGCTGGTACCCCCAGGCTGGCCCCCAGCAGCATGTGGTCACCTGCACCGGGTCGGGTCATGGGCAGAGCAGCTCGCTGCTGCGATGAAGGGGGAGCAGAAAATGGAAAGCAAACTTGGTGCTTCTGCCCTTTTTACCTTTTATAGGAGGAGACTGGTTAGTTGGCACTGTCCAGTGCTGAGTGATTGGATATGTAAATCAGTTCACTTTCATTAGCGATCTTGGCTATGTGAAAACACCATTAACTCCATCAAGGCTCATCTCTTCTAATACCTGTGTTTCCCCTGGAGACATCCACGTTTCTACGCTAATAATTTCTTATGGGACTCTGGTGACTTTTACTTAAGGAGGTAGCTTGGTGGGGGAGACACCACTCATGTTTTTCCTTCATTTCTGAATGATGTGAACTCTTAATTACCATTGCTTCTCTGAAATGTTTAGCTTTTCCTCCTTGTTCGGTCCTTGTTGCCTCATCTGGTTCTTGCTGATGTAAACCAAGCTGATTAAGGTGGTAGCCAAAACCCACAACAAAATCCTTCCCACCACCCTCTTTGTTGGGGATGAAATGTTTTTGGGGTGGTCCCTGCATCACTGCAGGCGATAATGGTACCAGTGCACTACCCGTGCCCCTGTGGAAGTGGTGGACGCTTTCTCCTACAAAGAACAGCAGTCTTCTTTCTCCAGCAACCCCCCCAGTAAAGCCAGCAGCGTGCCTTGTTCTGGCTCTTTCACAGCAATGCAAACAATTACCATTGCGTGAAAGCCACGGCTGCCCCTGCTTTAACAGCATTGCAAATTACACCCATAAATTCAGCGCGCAGCTAATTGTTGTTTTATGGAGTAGATGTTCTTTAGGAAAAAAAATTAATCTGTAAACACTCGGATGCCCTGCTGAGCCGAGGGCTATTTATCTTGGGTGAGGAATAGCCTCTCAGAGCGATGTCAGTGCAGGCTGGATCACAGACGTTTCAAGGGCATTCGCATTCCCGTGGTTTGGTTCTGGGCAAGTGGGATCTGCAGGAGGGGTGCTTTTAGTGTGGGGTTTCACCTGCTGCTAGAGCAACATGCTTCGTGATTACTTGTTCTGGAAACCTCCCTGGCCTGGTTGAGATCAGGGCTCCCCTGTGCCACTCGCTGCCCTTGTGAAGGGGAAGGATGCAGCCAGTTTGAAGGATTACATCCGAAGTGGATGCGACTGGCTGGGGACAGCGGTATAAACCTCGCTGTGCAGGGAAGCGAGATGCTGGGCAGGCTCTGCTTTGTTAATTTGCCAAGATACCGTTCTGTGATATTTGTCACCATAAGGACGTGCCATGAGAAGGTTTCTGCCCTTCATCTGTCTTGAGCCTGTCCTGAGGATTGATGGGAGAGCCAGGAATGAGCTGCTCAGAGCCCTGCCCTGGAGTGGCCTCATCCTGCACCCAGAGAAGTCAGTGGTGAAGCAACTCCCCCGTTTGCTTGGGGGGTGTCTGGGCTTCCATTGCTGGAATGACCCTGACTGGGCTTAAGCACCCCTCCCTTATCCCCTGCGACTTGTAGGTCAGCCAAAACCTGCTGCTTCTTGTGACAGTCCCACGCTGGGATGCTGCTCCATCTTGCCGGTACTGTGCCCTGCCTGTCCATGTAGCCCTTTAGCAGGCCACTTTGCTTCCCCGAGTGCTATCATTCTTCTGAGCCTTTCTCCACTCCTAATTGGATCCTCTGTACTCAGTTGTCTTCATCTGTGGAAATGTTATGAGGATGAGGTTTCAGCAGTTTTTTCTTTAGATAATTTATTGTATTTTAATTCTGGTTTCAGTGTGCAGTGACTTGGCAGGATATGTGATTTGCAGGGAGGCAGAGAGTGGGAGGCTTTATAAATAAAATACCTGCATCTGTTTCGTCTCCCTTCACAACTAGGGGCTGATCTTCATTACGCCAGGGCAAAACTGGGAGGCTTTCCACTAAAATTTAGGGTGGCAGCAGCACGCTGCTGGTGTAGCAGGGGTAAGAATTTGGTTGCATGCAAATTGTCAAGGCTGTAGCGTTCTGGGCTCTAAACAGACAATGTGCATGCATTTTAATAACTGTAACCTTCACAGCAAGTGCAGTTTCTGCTGAATGTGCAGAGTGTAAACCTGCATTGTAATAGCTGGAAAGGTTGTTTGTGATAGGTTTTGATATACAGTTTGGACTGGGCTTTGCTTTGCTCCAGGAGGCTCCAGCAATGCTTTGTGCTAATAGAGAATTCAGCAAATAACAGCTTTTAAAAGGTCCTTGTCTAGTAAGGTAACACACACCTCTATAAACACACTTTGTCTGGTTAGGAGCACGTAAGAGAATGTCCTTGTGGGCTGAACAGGACACTTTAATTGCAGGTAATAACAGTGCTTTGAGCTTTGCAGATGCTCTGTGTAATCAAAATGCTTTTGGCCCTTCCTTATAGCACTGAGGTGAAGCAGGTAAGGACAGGAAAGCTCATTCTGCGGTTTTCCCTTCAGTGCATAGAGAGAGCAGGTGGGGGCTGTGCTGAAAGCACAGTCTCTTGCCCAAGTCCAGCTCCTGGAAAGGACTTGGGCACTGGGAGGAGCTGTGGTGTAAACACCGAGGTTGACATATGCCCGGTGCTATGGTAGTATGCTGGAGAGCCAGGCTGAGGTCTCATACTGGGTGAAGTGGGGCCTGGTAGGAGTTGGACCTTTAAGCACACAGCCTGCTGTATGTGACTGGGGTGACTGTTGTGACAGCCACTCGTTTAAAGGGGGACAAACTCTGTAGCCTGTTGAAAGTGTGCAAAAGCATTTGAAATGCAAGGTTGAGCCAGGCTTTCATGTAAACAATGTGCCCTTTCCCTTTGGTGGTGTGGGGTGGCTGGCAGCCCTGGAACGGCTAACGGTGACCTCTTCTAGGAGCGGGAGAGGAAAGGTCTCCCTGCGAGGTGCGCAGCCATCGTGCTGCTGCTGCTGGAGTCTGATCCCGCTTCAAGGGAACAGCCACGGGAAGGGGTGAGAACAATGGCAGAGCTCAGGGGTGGCTCTGTGATGGGGACTTGGCTGGCAGCTCTGCTGCTGGAGGGCTGGGGCCCTGACCTCCATCTGATGAGCTGAGCTGGGGCACCTAGTCTCTGCTGCCAAATCAAGGGCTGATCTGGTATGGGGTGGAGGAGGCAGAGGCTTCAATCAGTGCTCTGCTGCAGTCTCCAGGCTAGAGCGAGTGTGTGTGGTGTGAAAATTCAGTGTATGGAGAGGCTGGGTGGGAGCTAGGCTCCCCCAGCAGTGCTCGCTCTTGGTAGTTGGTCAGAATGACTTGAAAGGGAGAAAAACCTTCATCCACCCTCCCCAACCCCAGGTGTGATTTAAAGGAGTTGGTATTTATTCCTGGTCTGAGTGTAAGCTTGCTCTAAATGTTGGGTGTCACTGTGAGTAGGCTCATCTGTATATGTGTGTGGTCCCTCTTACTTCTGTCCTGGAACCCCTTGGACTTGCACTGCTGTACCTCTGCAGCTGAAATACCTCGGCTGTAACCTGCTTAGCTTTCCTGGCAAAGTTTTCAAGTAGAGCACGAGGATTTGCTGGCAGTGCGTGGGTGTGTGTGAGTAAAGCCAGCAAGGTGTTCAAGTAGGTCAAAAGTGGGAAAGAGAATTTCTCAGGGAACACTGAGACGTGTATTTTAAGTGATTTTGTTCCAAATGAAAGTCAAATCATCTTTATATTTTTTTTTCCCCTTAACTCAGGTTTTCTAGAACTGGAATCTAAAAAATAAATCTCTTCCACCCTGAAAATAATCACCTAAACCTTCAGTTTAATCAAAACGTTTTTCTGCAGTAGATTGGGTGGAGTTGTTGCAAACTGGTGCAGTTTAAGCTCATTTCTAAGTTGAAATACATGTGCTCATTATTCAGAAGGGCGTATTTGCGAAGTTACTCGCTTTTACCACCCAGTGCGGTCCTGCTGCCCCCAACAACTAGCATGGATGCCAGTCAGTCATTTTAAAAACATGTGGTGCTGCAACCTTGATAATCGTCCAGCCAACCTTTCCACTGGCCTGCATCTCCATGCCATGTTGCTTTGAAATACGTACCCCCGGGATCACGGTTCGGGCTCTTTCTGACTTGGGACCCAGCGTACAAACCCTTTGTGAAGTTTGTGTTTGGGAACAAAAGGCCCTTATTCCACTGTGCTGCGGTTGCTGCGTGGGAGTGTTACACTGGGGCAGGGGGAGGGAAAGTGCTTCCGTGCAATCGCAAAATTGAATTAATTCCATGTATTAATGTAGCAAGTGTCATTTTATTTACACAAAAGAGAAAGGCCAAGAAAGGAGAGGTTTAACCTAAGTCATCAATAGAAAAGAAATATGCCTCCGGTTGTACCACTGTAAACAAATGAAGCTGGATGTCTGTCTAAACAACTCATAGCTCGCAGGCAAGTAAATAAAAACCACTCAGGATGTGACATTTCTTCAAGGGGATCTTAATGTTTTGATTTACCTTCGCAGAGGAGCAGAATATGGTTGTGTTAGTGGAGCTGCCCCAGCCCTGAACTGTGCTGGCTCCAACCTGTTTGTGTGAGCACAGGGAAGGGGGGTGTCCCTGGGGAAAGGGAATTGGGTGGCGAGGCAGCCGCTGTGCGAGTTGCTGCAGAGCTGGCTCTGCTTCTGCTCACCTCCATCCACAGGCGGGCATCCTTCCTGGGGTCTGTCAGGTTTTTGCAGGTTTTGGAAAGGTCCTGTGGCTGTTGTGGCACAGCACACAATTTCAAGCGCATGGCTGCGTTCTCTCTGCCTGAGAGTCCGTCTGCAGGATGGAGCTGTGGGTGAAGCTGCACAATTAGAGCAAAGGCATGATGTGCCCAGTGGCATGATGGGCGTGAGGCGTGGATAGACACAGGAGTTGGAGTGCTGCAAACCCTGTGCTGGGAGCCCCCAGCCTGGTTTCGTCCTTGGCAGCACTGGGCACCCTGTGGAAAAAGCTGTTGGCTGAGTATCTGGGAATACAGACTTGAACAGGGTTGTTGGCAGCATCTATCCACTCCACGGAGCAGGGATCAGCAAGTGGAGGGAGCTGAAACACCAAGCGCCTCCTTGACATTTCCTTGTCACCTTTCCTCAGCCGCCAAAACGGCTGGTTTATGGCTGTGAACAGCAGGAAGCACAGGAACGATTTCTCCTTTGACATTTAAATTACAGACAACATTTCCAATTAAATTTCCCTTTTTTTACTAGATGTTGGTTCAGATGTTTTAGCCTCTTTATTTTATTAGGGTTATTATCTGTTGTTGAGTCTGCTAGCGATGCAGAATTTGCTGACATTTTGGCAGAAAGGCTTCTGAAAGCGTTCCCTGCTCTTAACCTTTGGGAATGTGGGGGACTCTGCTGCTGGGCGTTTGCCAAGGCCACAGCTGTCTTGAAAGCTCTGCCTCTCTGCTGGGATCCTCAGCCCCAGGGAATCTAGCACACGCTGGTAATCCTAGGGGATCTTTATCTACCTACTCCTTGGCTGTGGCTTGTAGGCTCTCTGCCTGGGTGGAAGGTGGTGGGGACTCTGGGAAGGATGCACAGGGAAACCCCAGATTTGCCCTTGGATTTGCCTCCCAGAAGGGTATAGAGCTGAGACCAAATACTTCATTCTGCTGGCCAGATAAAGGTTTTCTTTTTCTCATCATGATGAGAGATGCTCTTTGTCAGGACTCTTAATCTCCGAGGCTGTGCAGATAAAACTACAGACATGGAAAGACAGGAGGGAAGGAGGATGTGTCCAGTCAGGCAGAGGAAGAGGGAGGTGGAGGCGGAGAGAGGTTAGGAGAGGGTGAGTTATGTCACATTGCTCATTTGTGTTACTTGTCTTACTCTCCCAAGCTGTTGAGAAATAGAACAAACTGGGTCAGCAGAACCTTGCTGGCCTTCAGCAGAAGCACCAGGAGATGATGTACAGGGATTTAGCCACATGATTTAAGAAAAATAAATTTTCCACTGCACTGGGGCTGGGGTTTAGCTTGGAATAGCTTTATTGAGAGACTTGCAAGGCAGTGGTTGTAGCATTACCCAGAGCAAGCAGGAGATAGCGGGGATCAGCTGCGTGGCTGTTTCAGGCTTTACAAGAAGTGTGTTGCAGGGATTTTGCTTTGTATAGAGTTGTGTAGCTAAATCCTCTTCAGCTGCTTTATGGCTGGTGCTGCTCACGTACGTTACTTTCTCTTCTGCTAGAGAGAGCTCTCATCCTAGTGTGACAGGAGAGAGGACTGCCCTTCGCTGCGGCGGGGCGTTGAGGGCTAATGCAGCTGCCTTTGATGGTTATTCTGAAGGTGTTCAGGTTGCAGGAGGAAGTGTGCTTGCTGCCACTCACCCCACTGCCAACACCAGTGGTGGTCTGGACCCAAACTGGATCGGCTATGTCCCGTTTCTGGCAGGCCCACAGCCCGTGGCTAGGTGGGTATGTGGGGGTTGCCTTTTCAAGCTCCTCAGCCATGCATCTCAAGCAGGTGGCTAGAGCAGAGCCGTGCCTGTGGCCTCATGGGACAAGAGGGTCCCACCAGTCATGCAACAAAAGGCCTAGTTTCCTCTTCTGCATGTATGTAAACTGTCTAAATTATTGCATCCGGGGCTGGATCAGACCCGTTCTGGTATTTAGGGGAAATGGATCATCTGTGCCCCCCAGGACTGCTGCTTGCTCTAAATCAAACTCAGTATTTCTTCTGACGGTCCTTTGCCTCTGCATAGCATCTTCCAAGTCAAAGTCTCGCAGCCTTTAAAAGCCTTAATTACCTGTCTCTTGCATCTCATCACTGTGGAGTAATATAATTCCCTAATTTATAGATAGGAGCTTTGAGACGCAGACAGGCTAAGGTCAAGAAGAGGGATGCATGGAGAATGGTAATACAGGCCAGCAAAGTATTTTGACACTTAAATTCCTTCTGATTATGAAGGAGAACTAGAAATGCTGAATTATCTGTGCCTGTACAAACTTCCCTAGCCACATACGTGCAGCTCGCTCCTTACTGATACAGGATGAAGTGAGAGAGGAGCACTGCTCCCAGTCCTACAGCCCTTAGCAGAGCATGGGACTGTATGATTCTCAGCAAGAGAGGTCTGGGCTTGAGATGTGTAGCAGGAACGAAATGCGATTTATGAGGGCATAGATTTAAATGAATAGGTTCATTTATAAAATCAACTTCTCCAGGCTACTTAGCTTTTTGATGTCTCACCAGTATTTAATTGTCTTATCTTCATCCTAGTAAAATTACTAGGTTTTATCTCTGTAGATCTTGATTTATTTCCCAGCTCTCAATCTGTTGGCCTGTGGCAACATTTCTGCTTTGCTTTGGTTTGGGGGGGGTGGGAAGTTAGACCAGCAAGTTTGTTCTGCGTTAGCAAAGGAAACCGTTCTTAAACCATCTGTGTTTTCTGCTGCAGATTTTAAGTGAAACATTGCTATGGCAATACTTACCGCACTGGATGTTATCTTGGAGTTAATTATTCTCCTTTCCCATCTTGGAATGGCCTGTGTCCCTCAGTATTGCGTATCTGAGTCTTGCTATCCCTCCTTTCTCAAATACAGCCTTAGCTGTAAGACTGCCTTGGGACTCGGAGGTGCAGATCCAGGCGGTCTGTGTAAAATCCCAGTGGGTTGGGGTTTCCTGCTGCCTTTGGTGCCGTCACCTCTCTGGTGGTGTGAGCAGCGGGGGCTGCACGCAAGAAGGGGATGGTGGCTTTGCGAAGTGCTGCTCACTGTCCTTGTGTAGCGTGAGGGCTTGCTGCTGCTAACTCTGAGGTGCGGGAGCAAACCTTTCCCAAGCAGAGCTGCTAAATGAAGTTTTGAGTCAAAGTTGGTGACTGGAGGTGAAGTGAGACAGGAGGATAAATATTTTAAGTTTGAGTATTTGTGTTTTTCTTAAATGCTTAAGTATGTTTTGAAACAAAGTCTTTGTTTGTTTTCTGTTCTGTTGATACAAAGCAGGATTTTCTGGACTTGAGCCAAATGAAATTTCACTTTTCACATCTTCCTTGGTTAATGACTAAGTTAAAGCAAAGAAAGAAATGAACTCCCTGAATAAACTGCATCCCCAGACTGCCAAGGTTTTGACTGGGAAAGGAGAGACTGGCCCCGTATCCTCAGGGATCCTGTTTTTTTGAGAAGAGGCTGGCCAGCAGCAGATTGGGGAAGGCATCTTGGGACACCAGTGGATTTAGCTCATAATAACAGCAGGGGTCAGTGCCAGCTCTGTCTGTAGCTGATAAGTTAAAAGAACAAGCTCAGAACTGCAGGTCAAGAAACAGCAGCTGTCATTACCCTAGAAGCCCTGATAACATAATCCTTTAATAATACCAACATAATACCAGCAGCCGAGGGCAGAGGAGGGAGGAGAAGACTAGAAAACCTGGCCCTGCGTTTGGTGTGGATTGACACGGGAGAGGAGGACACTTGCCGAAGGGGCTGGGGCACACACAGGAGGGCTGGAGCACAGTAAATGGGAGTCTGCACAGGAGGTAGCTTTGCTAGGGGGAGAATGCTCTGCTGCATGCCCCACTGATTATTTTTGTCAATGGTTTCAACTACTTTTCCCCCACCCCAAAGAGAGCAGTAGGACCTGTGCTTGTGCCCTGAACTAATGCTGCAGCTGCCTGCCGGGAGGAGGAATCCCCTTTGGGTGCCCCTCGGCCACTGTGCCTGGGCCAGCAGCACCAGCTTTGGGGGGCTGGAGAGCCTCTTGCTGCTGAAGACCTTGTCTAAGGCTCCTGGGGGGCACTGGGGCTTGGGTTTGCCTCTGCAGAGGAGGATTGTGTCCTCAGGGCCGGGCAGCTCTTCAGAAGTGGGAGTTTGTGCAGAGCATCGAAAATAATGCAAAAAGTGTAGCTTGTCTCTTATTGGATATGGTGTCCCCCTGCCCCCCACTTAAGAAAATATTGCCCTCCAAATTCAATCCTGTAGCCCATTATTTGTGAGGTCATTACTGTGTAATTTAATCACCAAATGTCAGCAGAATCCCATTTATTCTGCCAGCTCACTAGAGATTTACCTATTTATTTTACATTTCAAATGAATTGCTCATTATTCTGTCATTCTGGGATTTTATTCTGTAATTTATTTTGTGGGCCCTGACAAGTTGAAAATGAGCCCTGGTTCTCTCCTCTCTCTTGCATGTTAATCGTCAGGCCCACAGTTCAAGTGTTTGCTTGTAGGACCAAGGGACCTGACCCGGTGTTCGGGGAGGGAAGGGAACCAGGCTTTGTACTCCCACAGCTGCTGTTGCTGATCCAGCTGTGACGAGGAGGAAATACTTTTTCCTTTCCCTCACTCCCCTGCCTCATGGGTCAGTGTCAAAGGACAAATCGCCCTGTGCATCTTTGCGACCGAAATACCTTGCAGCAGCTCAGAGGTGTGTAGTGGCCCTTGCGGTGTGTGGGTGTCTGGTTGGAGTCCTGAGAGCAAAGGCTGTACAATTAAAAATATTGGAGAGAATGCACTGTTTGGGGTATCAACCAGCCTTCTGTTTTAATGAGGTTGGGATGAAACATGCCTCGGTGAAGGACTGTCATTAGGTTGCCTATTTCTTGCCCTTATTTTTCTTGCTCTTGTTTTTGTCCGATGTTGGTGCTGGAGAAGACAGACCAGTGCTGTGCAGGTCCCAGACTCCAGTGGGGTTGGGTTAGGTCTTGCTGCCTGCTGTAGGTCCGGGTGGCTGAGCCTACACATCAGCCCCTTGCAAAGAAGTTGTTGTGCTTATATGTTTGCCTGGCTACCGAGATCGCTGTGTGCGATCTGAGCCCCATGCACCCTCTTCCTCCTTCCTTTTGCAGACAATATTATGGAAAAGCAATTTTCTGTCTGGATTAGTTCTTTTTCTGCCAATTGAGCGCTCTGCGCTATTTCTCAGCTGCCCTGTGAGCTGCTGGGACCCATGGGCCCTGCACATTGCCCCTTTATTATCCAGCTGGAGAGCAGCTTTTCTGTGCTGGAGAGAAGACTTGTTAAGGAAAATCACAAAAGGCCAAAGACACTGGCAGGCACTAGAATGTGCAAGAAGAGGAATTCAGAGGATCCAAAGGGATATTTCAATCTTCAGGCTCATTTCTTGGTGGAATATAAGCTGAGCATGCTCTCACCTTGATGAGAGCAAACAGCAAAAAAATCCACTGGGTTTGTCTTGGATGCTTTCCCCGACTCTGACACAAATCCAAAGCACCTCATTGATTTTCTGCTTTGTCCAGCCTGAGATCAGCAGTATGAGATTGCTCCTATTTGCTGGGCTGAGTTATTGCCTGCTGCTTCCAGTGAACCCCCCTGGCAGGAGTGAGAGTTGGATGGGGTAGACCCATTTGGCTTTTTTCTGGGATGCTGTTCCTGGACACAGTATTTGCCCACCCTTCTCAGCCTGGGTGATGTTTTGGAAGTCATTGTTTTACAGGACTGGAAAAAGCTTTCTTGGATCTGCCCCACCATCTCTGAAGTCAGCTCCATCTGTCCAGGCCAATATTCGTGTAGCCCTTCTAAGAAATCCTGGGTGCTGTTAGTAGCCCTGAGAGTGGCCACAGTCAGACGGTGCTCCCTTGCCTGCACGTCTCCACTGCTCAGTCTGTCTCTTCTGATGTACTAATACCCAGGGCAGTGGCTAATAGATGTTAGGGGGGGCTACTCCACGAGGGGCAGGTGGCTCTGCAAGCCAGTCTGGTCCAGCTGGGGCTCTTCCATGATCTCGCCTGCCGGGATCTGCCCTGCGCAGATCAGCAAGGCCCGGTCTGTGCTGGCTGAGGCTGTGGGGTGGGTTAGCTACCTGAACAAGCCAGCTGCCTCCTGATGTGTGCCAACGCTGTCAGCTGCGTGAAGCGAGGAGCACCTTCCAGTTCTGCTCTGCACAGCACTTTGTGCCAGGAGGAGCTTGGGCTGAAAGGGGGTCTTTTGGACATGGGTGCAGCATGAGCAATTGGAAAACTTCCTAAACCATGAGTGACTGGCTCTGGTGCTGCTCCCTGGGAGTTCTCCCTTTTCCTGGTGTCTGTTTGGAGCTTCTGTGCCCTCAATGGGGAGGAAACCTCCCTTGCTGATGGGAAGGGATTTGCCTGGTTTGCATTGCTCGGTACAGGTAGGAGTGGGGTGGCCAAGTGCTCAGTACTGGTTCTTCTGAACATAGCTTGGAAAGTGTAATTTTCCAACTGGATGTCAGGCATGGTTTTTTCTGGGTACTTAAGTACTCTTGACTTGGCCCTAACTGAATTTGTGTCCTAGCATTTTTCTTAATTATGCTCCAATTCCTCTATGTCAGTGTTTAATTGGAGGTTAGTTGGGAAAAACAGTGGTATGCATCCTGCTAGAGGAAATGGATCATCGTGTCTCTTTCATGCTCCCATCAGGCTCTAGGGAGTTAAATTTCGGCTTTGTCCGCCCCTTTCAAGGTCAGTGTCTCCCCTGCTTCCCTCTCCTGATGCCAGGGAGGATTGCTGAGTCCCTTGATCAGCATGTGTCCCAGAGCAGGGTTGCTGTGCTGAGAAATACATCAGGCTCAGCAGGCTCTGTCCTGCATCTCCCTGCACCCTGGGTCTTTGGGGTGTGATGGGAAGGGGTGTAAGACCGTTCAGTGGAGGAGTTCAAGTCCTGCCTGGTTAGATCCTGCCAGAGGAAAGGCTCTGGAGCCCTGCTGAGCATTCCTGGCTCTGCCTTCAGCTGAGCATGGGATGACGAATAGAGGTTATTCCTGCAAATGCTCCTTCCCCCCATTAACAAGCAGTTAATGGTACAGAGATCCAATAACAATCCCTCAGACGGGCTCAAGAGGTTGTATGGCAGTGTCCCTGCAAGCAGCATCTCTCACATCCTCCTGAGACTGGGAGAGCAGTGAAGGGACGAGGAACTGCTACCAGGGAGCTGGGCAAATCTGAGGGCTTAAGTTCCTTACTCTGCTCCCATAAGGTGAGTGTAACCATGACTGACAGAGGCATAGCAGCAGGTGTCCCTCTGATAGCCACTTGCTTTAGGCTTATTTTCCCCAAGACTCAGTGTTCCCAGACAGGTCAGGAAAGCAAGGAGCAAGCTTTGCTCAGTTTGGTAGGCTGTGTGCTGGTTAGGGTGGCTGTTTGATGTTGTAAAGCTCCTTGTACCTCCTAACTGTAAAAACCCCTGCTCCATTTGAAGCTGTGTAAGCAGTCATATTACTGAGAGCACTAAGTAGAAAATAGAGCCCCTCAACATCCTCCCTGCTGCTAACACATTGTGAAAAGCTTCCTTTCCTTTTAAAAGGAGCAAAGAGCCTTGCTTTACTGCCAATAGAAGATTAATTTCTCTGGCAATCGGTGTAAAATAAATCTATTTAAATAGAGGTAATTTGGTGCAAAGGAATTGATTTTGCTATCAGACTATGTTGGATAACACTAGTTTGTTTCTTTAAAAAAAGAAAGATGAGAGGGAGGACTACAGTTTGTACTTTGCACAGCTGTATAGCTGTTTCCCTCCATGTTTTTGCAGCCCATCTCCAAGATGTTGCTGTCCCTTCCCCCACCCCAGCCCACCTGGATAGGTTTGGTTTTGCTGTCGTGTTTAGCATGAGAAATACCTGGCTAATTAATCCAGGCCCATGCTCCAAAAATGCTCATTTAATTTTGGATGATCCTACTTCTAGAGGAGGTGTGGGTGGCCCGGAGATGGCAATAGTGAGGCTTTGGACACCCATGAACACTGGTAGAAGATGCAGGGGCTTAGAGCATCCAATAATTGTGCTGTTGGCTACCTGCAGCCGAGTACTAAAAAAATTAGGTGTCAAAGGAAAATGGATATTTGGTCAGCTGAGGCTGTTGAGTTGTAGAGCTGGCTCATTTTGTCGCCATTCTTTCCTTCTTTATCAGCTTTCCAGCACTGCTGAATGAGCCCAGGGCCAAGTGAGCCTGGGTTTTGGTATACCTGTTCCATGGTGCTGTGGGGGTGGCCTTCCCTGAGTCTCCCCAGGGTGCACTGGCTTGGAAAGAGGCTTTGCTGAGGGATGGAGCTCACCCAAACACATCTTTCCTCAGTGCCTGTCAGTCAATGAACCCTTTGAGGGTGGGGATAAGATGTGAAGGGGAGGGTGGAATTATGGCTGGGAAAAAAACAGATTTCTTGTTTTTTATCAGGAAACCTTTTGAATTTACCTCCATGGCCTGGCTACTCTAATGATGAATTGATTTCTCTGCGCCTTGGCACGTTTTACAGAAGCCCTGTCAATATAAGGCACTTGATTTAGTCAATAAGAAATGGGCTGGGGACTTCAGACCGGGATTTAATCATTGCAACATCACTGGTGACATTTCAAGTGACAGATTTCCCATTAACCTGGGGAACCCTGTTTGGCTCGTTGCTGTGGTGCCCTCTGATCAGCTAATGTCTGGGGGGGAAATCCCTGCACAGGCACTGGTGTTTGGCTGCAGGATCAGGGAGCTGAGCAGTGATGGGGAAGGGAAGAGAGACTCCAGATCGGGATAGTGCTGATGCCTCAGTAGACGTGCTGCTGGCGCTGTACTCGCATCCCACTGTCACGCTGCAAACATTATTGAGTTTGTCAGCAGTTAATTAACACAGTAACAACTGCTTTCTGCCAGGAAGCTGTACAGACCCTGCAGATCGGGATGCTCTGCCCTGCAGGGAGGAGGAAGATGGGTCCCTTTGACCCGTCTCCAGTGAGTAACAGCAACGCTGCCGTGCACCAGAGTTGGGGTGCAGAGCGCTCGTTGCTTCTGAGGAAAGGTCACTGCTTGCAGATGGCAGAGGGTGCAGCCTGGGAGCACAGTGGGGACTTGTCAGACACGTGAAGCTAAGTGAAGTGTCCTCTGCTTCGAGCTGGGGAGTCGCACTGTCCAGCAGCACAGCCACAACACTCGCCTCACCTACCAGTTGGTGGGTTTTTAGCATAATTCCTCTGTGTTCAGCCACTGTGCTATGAATGTGGGAGTTCTGACGTGTCCAACTAAATCCTAGTGCTGGGGAAAGTGCTCTTCAGGCAGGGGTTGTTCTGCACTCGCATGCAGAACGTTGTTCTGTGGGGGGTGGACCACTGCAGTGGTGGGTCTCCTGCCAAGCTGCTGAAGTCCATGGAAACCTGAGGCTTCAGCATGCTCTCTGGAGCACAGGGATGTCCAGGAAACCACACTTCTCCATCTCCCCTCAGACCTAAGCGGACATGAGGATGGAGTTTCTCCCTGCAGTGATGTGTGCTGCCTTCCTTACGTCTGGGTAGCTGAGCTGTGTCTTGCTTCTCTGTCAGGGGGGCCTTTCCCCTGACCTGGGACTGCCTGTGGGAAGTTCTGTGCAGACCCCGTTCTCCACACCATCACTGTGCACCCTTCCCTTGGCTGTGGGAATAGAGGTCTCTCTTCCTTGCTCTGGCCAAGCTGAGATGCTGCCTGCTTCTCCTGGGCCTGGAGCAGCAGTTGCTGACGGTGGGCTGCTGCCAGCTCTCTGCCTTTCACCACAGCAGGGCAGACAGAAAACCCATGACCCCCTCTGCTGGCAGTCATCTCCTGTTGAAATATTATTTCAAGCCAATATAAAATTCATTCACATCATCATCCGTGTGAAATGAGGAGGCAAGGGTTTTTCTTGCTTTTCCCATTAAGAATAAATCTGCCCTTTGAGACAGCCTGTTTACATCTTTTAATGAACCTCCGCTGTCTGGAGCGGGATCACTGCCTGCTCTGCAGGATCAGCCACGCTTGCTGAGCACCCTCTTGTCTTCCTGCTCCTCCTACAAGGAGTGGGAAATGCTCCTGTGCAGGGCTGCCGGGACTCCCTCCTCAAGGACTGACTGTATTTTAGCTCTGCTGCTGACACTGGGAGTTTTGTGTGGCTGGGGCAGCCAGAGGATGCTGGGACACAACACAGAAACTAGCTGAGGGTTCAGGAAGAATTTTCTTTTTGCTGTTTTAGTGAAGATTGTTATTCTTCTAATTAAGCTAACCTCTTGAGGCTGGGGGTTGGACTGATTTGTGCATTGGCTGAAGGGGGGAGGTAGCCAGCAGCATGAGCTCTGGGCACCCTCGTGGGCCAGGCTGTACTTCCTATCCTCCTCTGCGCTGTGACACGCTGGGGTTTGGGGTGTAGGGTTTTTTAAGAGAAACTTTGGAATCAGTTTATTTAAGGTACCTTATTCCTTTGGGTTATTTTTAGCTTGCTCTGGCAGTGAGATGAAAGCATCTTTTAAGCCTCTCTAAATGAGGAGCTGCTTGCTCCTCTTCACTGGATCTGTTTTATAGGTGAAGGAAGAGAGTAGTAGAGCTGGAAATGTAATTACATCTCTCGCGGTGTGGGGCTGTCCCATGGCAAGACCTTCACTCTGTGCGTAGCAGTGAGTAGCAACGCTCAGCGGCTGGATTTCCACAAAAGAAATGGAGTTGTTTGCTCCCTCCCCCAGCTCAAGAGGTCCCGAGCGAAGAGAGGGTGATGCCGTGGAGCCCTCCTTGGCGCAAAATGGTGTGAGTTGTCAGGGCTGGCATAGGCAGCTCTTCCAGTCTGACACTCTTCTCTGACTTGGCCTGCATCGTGGAGGAGGATGATGCATGTTTACACCGTCTGCGGTGCTGACCTAGTAACTAGGAAGTAGGGTTTTTTGTTGAAGGATGGAATTGGTCCAATTTGATCTGTACAAAGCAGATTTTTAAAGCTGGTCCTGCTGTGTGAGTTGAAAAAAGAGAGTTGAATAAAAAAAAAAACTCCATAAAGAGGAGATCTTGAAGACTTTATCCTAATCGTATGAATGCTTTCCGCATTAAAGCATTACTGTAATGAGGATGTGTCAAAGGCTTTGCTGGAAAAGCCATTTAAACAGATTAGAACATCTATCTGTATCATAAAAAGGTCCTTTCAGTAGAACTGACCATAATTCCAGCTGTCACACAACAAGAGACTCCTGAAATGCCCTGTGAGCAGCCATTAGAGCTGGGGAAGACTCAGCCACATGGTCTTGCTTTGATTGTTTCAGTGCAAAAAGTACTTTGACCCTTGGGCTGTCATTGACTGGGGAACCTCTGCCTGGAAGAGTTAATGACCTCTCATTAAAGCAAGATAATCCTGGCCGATTGCGGTGAGGAGGATGAAGGCAGTGCTGTGTGATGTGCTGTACCATGTGGCTTTCCCTTGGACCCTGGGCCTGTCCCCACCTCCCTGAGCACAAGCGTGAGCTGGTCAGGCACTGGCGGGTGGGTTGGAGAGGGCCAGACTTCAGCACAGCTGGGGAAAAGGAGTTTGCAGTGATATAGGCAGAGACACCAGATTAAGGTGGGATGAGAAACTGTGGTTTCTTTGGAGCTGTAACATTTTCAGAACTATTTTTTTTTTTCCACTGGAATAACTTTGATTTTTATCCACATCCCCTCCTTTCTCCAGCAAATACATGGGATCTTTTTAAAAACAAAATCCTCCCCCATCTCTGAGACTTTAGCTTAGCTGAAATGACATTATCACTTAAAGAAAAATAACAGAGGAGGAGAAATATCTAGCCACCTTGCTCATGATTCCCCCTCCCCATCCTGAATGAAGCAGTGGAGATATAAGGACAGATGCACAGGGCTGAAGGAGCTGGGGAGTATCTGAGAGAACAGAGGCAGGATCAGATTAGCATCAATGCTTTTGGGTTTCTGCCCTACTAACAATTCAGACACCAGTCCCCAGATCCTTGTTTTGATCCTTTTGAGCTGGGAATATAAAAGGAGTGCTCCTCCATATTCAACAGATGCATCTGAAGAAGGTACAAAGGGGAGAGAAAGTGCCAGATCCTTTAACTTCTTTGAAGAACTGGGCATATGAAAAAGTGTTTTCTATTTTAAAAGGAGGGGAATTAGCAGTGTTTAAAAATTCAAGAAGGAAAGGGGGGGAAGGGGAGAGAAACATAATTTTAACCTGTAATTGTCCCCTATGCATTCATTATACTACTCCAGAGACTGTTCCTTGTGCTGTGACTCCTCACAGTTTTTCTCACTGTTGTCACCACTCCTACATGCAGCCTTTGGGTATGAAGCTGATTGTCTCCTCTCCTCACCTCCCAGTTTTATTCCCTGATGAAGAGTCTAGTGTATGGTTCATGCCAGTACAAAGCTGTAGCTACCTCTGTGGGTTTTGCTTTTGGGTTTTTCCCCCCATCCTTCCTTTGTCCATGGGTTTTCAGCCACCTCTTTGCTGTAATGGTTCTGCTTCAGCCTTGAGTGAACAAACATTGCAAGCACTGAGGTGTTGGAGGTGTCCCCTCTGGTCCTACAACAGAGTTTGTTTAAACAAAGAACCTGACACAGGCAGATGGTTTTTCTGCTGTCTTCCATTCTGCCATTTTACCTTGAACTTTGCGCTTTTAATGTGTCCTCCTTTGTTTGGAATAATTTGTTGTGCAGCCTCCACCTTGGGCTCCTTCCCTTTGCTGATGGCCCCAGGTCGTGTGTCGGATAGATGCTTATGCCCTCTCAAAGAAACGCGTTACGTTACCAAGCAAATAGCCATGGCCCTCAGTGGTTGAAGAGGGGCAACCGTGCTTAGATTTGGGGGCGTCTGTGAACACCCCTACTTGTGATAGCAGTTCTGGTGTAGAAGTGAGACTGCATTCATTTTCCAGTGCTTTGGTTGTGTATATAAATTATTTTATTGTCCATTTTTCTCCATTGAGAACCATTGAGGAATTCTGCCTTTGTTTATCAGTTCGTTTAATGACTGCGTGGGAGGTTTGCAAGGGGGCAGGTTGCTTTAAGAGACATGCAAATTGCTGTTCTTGTATTGAATCCCAAAGCAGGTGGAATCCTTCCTCAAGAGAAATACCAGGACAAGCCACATCACAGCTCTGCTATTACTGCGGAGCACTGAGCAGTGACTGTAAAGTGCTGTTGCATTTTATTTGCTTCCATTTACAGTCAATTGGCTGACCTGCATTCTGCAGCGACAGCCGTGTGATTTGAGCTTAATGAGTCCGTGGCATGTGGGACGGAGACAGGTGCCCCCTCTAAGCATGGGTGAAAGGCCCCATTTATATGTCTTATGAATTACATTAAAAATGAGGGGACTAGATAATATCCAAAGTATGTTGGCATTTCAAAATGCTCTGCAGCTGCCCCTATAGCTGTTAGTGCTCACCCACACAAGGGCCTTGTAGCCGCAGGACCCCCTGAGACAAGCTGATGTGGGTGGAAGATGTGGCAGTGGCTGTCTCCTCGGCTCAGTCCCAGGGGACTGCTGGTGTCCTGGGGCAGATGGGAGGCAGCTGCTCAGTTTTGTCCTGTTTCTGTTCCAAAACAGCTTTTGCATCTGCAATATTCCACTGCAGAGCGATTCAGAGGGGTACTCAGCAGGGGCAGAAGGCACTGCCATAGACATGTCCAGTGTGGTTTATGTCCATGCCAGCTTCAGTTGTGAAGTGCAGAGCTGTGGGTTTCTTCCAGGCTGCCTTAGTTTGGGAAAAGGCACCAGGAACCAGTCCTTCAGAGGCAATTCACTGTCACAGGGCATCCTGCTTAGGCACAGTGCCAGGCTGAGGGCTTGGAGCATCCCCCATCTGTTTGTTGGTAGAACCAGCCGTGGAAGGACCAGCACAGCCCAGAGCTGAGATTGGTGAACGATCCCCTTGCTACTGCTGCTGTGTAACACAAAAATAAACCATTTTCTATATATGAAAGCCTGCAAGGTAATTAATATCCTAGCCATTAAATTCCACTGTAGTATACTCAGTGTTAATAAGCTAGCTAAGAGCTCTGCTTGAAATTAATAAGTTGCAAATGACCCAAGGGCCACTGCTTCATGCTTGCTTTTTTCCCCATTTACCTACCCAAAATTACAGAATTTAAATAGAAAGACAATTTTCATTTATGAGCTAGTATCATTATTCATAACTGGAGAGTTGTAAGGAATAAAAAGCCTTTCCGGTTAATTAGAAACTTCAGCATCTCAGGGAAATTTGGAAGGGAAGAAAATGTGGGTTTGACGGAGGTGCACAAACATAAAGCACAAATCAAAAGGAAGGGTAATGCAATTTCTGCAGAAATATCAAAATGCGTGATCCTAACGGTCCAGCTCTCCTATGGAGGCCGACAGGCTCACTGAAGGAAGCGTGGCACATGCCAGGAGGTAGAGTTGCTGGATATCCAGGTTGTTACCCCACCTCCTGGTTGCTCTCTCTCAGGTGGGAAAGATAGATGGGATGTGCTCCAAGAAGGAAAAGGGGAGAGGAATGGCCACATCAGCTTCTGATCTGAAAGAGCAAGAAATCCCTTTGGCTGGATGTGCCGTACAACTCTGGAGCTTTCTCCCAGCTCGGGCTGCCTTTGGTGAGCTGCTTGTGAAATGTGGGAGAGGTGCTTGAAAGGAAGCAGGAGCCGAACTGGGCAACTCCCCTTGGAGTCAGTGCTGAGTCTACTGGGCTGAAACCCCTTCTCCCCTTTGAAAGGGGCAGGACAGGAGAGGCTCACAATGCTTTTGTCTCTAACCGTGGCTTTTTCCCTTGCTCTCAGAGCTGTCAGTCAGCTGTCCCCTGCCAGCAGCAGAATCTCTAATTAAAACAAATTAGAGGGAGAAGGCCTAGAAGTGTAGCAATGCTCTGCTAATTATGTGGCTTGCTTAGCAGGGGAGCTGGGCTGTGGTTTTGTTAGTGTTGTTTCTAAGAGAAGGCGGCATTGCCCAGATGCTGAGGGGAGAGAGGGAGGGAAGAACAGTCTTGGAAACTTGGGGTTTCTTATTTTATCCATTGTATGCGTGTGGACTTCCTCTTTGCCCGAAGTATCAGCCTTATTCCTGTATTAATGCCCTTTTTCCACACTCTGAAAACCTGGCGTTTCTACTGAGCTGAGCTCAGAAGCATCTAATGTGTACAATCCCCCTGTAGCTCCAGATGCTCATCTCTTCTTCCATCCCTACCCCATCCCTTAGGGACAATTAGGGAAGAGCTTGTAAATTCATAATTATGGGCCTTTTCAAACCTTGATCAGTTCCTCCAGTCTACCAGGTGGATACATATTTATAAGTATATTCTTAAAAATGTGCCATCCTTCACTCAATGAGGTGTAATGAATCCGTCATGTAAATACATGCTCAGGTGCAGAAGGGAAAAATCCTTAGGGATTTTTTAGGATTATTAGAGCGATGTTCCTTGAGTAGCTTGGCTTCTCTCCAAAGTGATAGTAGAAGTGATTTAACTATATACAGTGCACAGATCACTTAATGGATGTTTCTTTTTTATCAAAAGCATGCTTTTCAGGCAAGCAGGGTCTTTCTCTTACCCCTGCAACTTGGTTCATGTTACGAGTAGTAAGTTAGAATAACTTAAGGAATAACTCACCTCTGCTGTGGAGATCACACTCTGTAGAGTGCATCTTCCAAGAGAGCGTCCTCCAAATATAAAACCAAAAGAACTTGGTCATTGATACAATAAATGGTGCTTGAGGTGCCTGAATCTGAAATTTCTTGCTATCTAGTCTCTTTTCTGCTCTAGTAACACTTAACCAGTTTTGCATTTCTGGTTTTCCTGTGGAAGACCAAGATTTTCTGAAGATGTTGGGCTGGTTAAAGTTGTCCCAATGCTCTGAGGGTGGGAAAACCCAGAGCAAAGCTGTGGGGAAGGAAGCCAGAGCCTCCAATGTCTGAGGCAGCACTCGGTGTGTTTTGGCTAAAGCCAGGTACGTTCACAGCAGCCTGCAGCCGAGTCTCTCCGGAGGGCAATCTGATGGTGGCCGGATAGGAGGAGGAATGTCATCTGGTGCATGTTGGCAGCTGTGGCCTGGTGGGCCGAAGGAATTGTGAATCCAGGGTCTTTTTTACTAATCTGAGCTCTGTAAGGCATAATACTGCATGGCTGGGGAGACTGCTATTATTCTGTGCCTCGGCTTCTCTGGTAGAAATCCAGGCCCTTGAGCCAGACAGGGAACACTGGATGTGGAATTACTGAGTCTTACCAGGCTCTGGTAGCACACTCTTGGCAGCACTGTAGACCTCCTTGTAGTCCCAAATGCCTGATGCGTGCCTGATGGTTCAGCTGCGTTTCTGCATTTGGAGAAGTTGGTACTTGAGAGGGCTCAGGCTTTGGGGGACGGTCTGTAGGCAGTTGCTGTGCGGGGGGCTTGCAGCGAGGGCTGGGGCTTGTGACTGTGCCCCGGGTCAGGCAGACCTGCATGTGAGCACTCTGGAGCTCTGCCATGAGAGATGCTGGCAGCGGATGAGTTGTCTCTCTTGTAGGGGAGGTGTTGAGTCTGGCAGGAGGAGGGTCTCCTCTGGCAGGAGGAGGCTAGGCTGTGCGCCCATCCTTGGCTCCAGTGCCGACTCACGGGTAGCCTTGAACAAGCAGTTCTGGTTTCCTTCCTTCTACTGCAGTCTCTCTGCCTGCAGAACCTAGTGTTTATTACTGCTTTGAAGATTTAATTTAGCATTTTTCTCCTCACAAATATTAGTAGTGAATCTTAAAGTAACAGTAGGGTATGTCCCTGGGACATACCTGCGATTGCAGTTAATCAGGGCTGTAAGTGCTTCATTGGACTGATGCCAGGGCACTCAATCATACTCAAAGTCAAACTTGCTTCTCAAAGCCTCCTGCTGCTGAGCAGAAGAGTACACTTCCTCCAGGTTACTGGGTGCCAGGGGAGGGGGATAGTCAGCGTTACTGCTGGGAGTGAGCCTTTCCCAACTCTAAGCCAAGTTAGGAAACCTTGCAAACTCCCACCCAGACCCTAATTAATAGAATCCCTTCTACTTTCATTGCATGCCACTACTTCTTAGAAAGGAGAAGACAATTATTCTGGAGTTTTAACAGCTATCTGAATTTAACGTTGCATGGAATAGCTGATGCAGAAACAAATCTGGGATTTTATGGCTACAACTCTCCAGAGTCTGCTTACCCAAAGGGAAAGGACATTTTTGCCCAGAACAGAAGGAGCATATTTTGTAAAGCAACGAGTCAAGAAATGCATAGAAAAAGGGGCAAAACATTTTTATCTCATGCCCGTTTTCCTGCAGATTCATTAATTACTGTGTGCCACAGAAAGCAGCAGCTGCTCCTTGTCAAACTAGCGGGGGGAAGGTATTTGCAGCCCAAGCATTTGCAGGCGAATCCTGTGGATATGGTAGCCCTTGTCTGTGATGCTGAGTTGCATCTCTGATGTGATGTGCAACAAACCTGGAGACAGTAAAGCCGAGAGGTTGCGTGTACCTTGGGAAAGCTTAGCATGCTGCTAGTCCACACGGAGCTTGTGCAGACCCTAAATCCGTGAACAACTGTGTGCTGCATGTTACTGGTTGCCCAGCCACAGTCCCCAGGTTTAGAAATTCAGGAGTGGTCAAGTACCAGGTCAGGTCCTGCTGGGCAGACAGAGATCAGCACGCAGGGGCAGTACCACCTTTCTTCCTGAGACCCTTTCTCCTAAACAATATACCTGTCTCTAGGGGCTCTGTTTAAGCCAGGTTGATGGTGCTATAGTTTTTAGAAGGCTCTCAAGGACTCCCCCGTGAGCTATGGTACAGAGGAATTACTTTTGACGGCCTTTCTGAACCCTGATGGCCTGTGTTGTAAGCAGCTGTGGTACTGTGTGTTTGGGATGTCACAGCTGGGGCTCAGCTGGCAGGGAGGCATATGGGCTGTTCAGATACGGCCTTTCCGTGGGCTCTGTGTTTGTTTTGGCAAAACGGCTGTGCCAGGGGGATCCTACTCTCTCTGCTCCCTGGGAGACTGCTGGGGGTTTTGACTGTCAGTGGTGACTGGCAGGTCATTGATGGACGAGATCAGCTCCTGGCACTGTCTGGCAGCAGATCTTTCCCCAGTGATCTCTTTCTCCTTTTATAGTGTCTTGTTAAGTTGGTCTTTAAAAATTACCACCTCTAATGTTACAGCCTGAAGATGATGTTGAAATGTTTAATTGTTACAGCTTATTACAGTTGTAATTACTGGTTTTTTTTTTTAAGTGGGCTGAGCTTTCTGTACTATAAATCTGTTTACACTCACTTTTTTCTTTACGCAGAGCACTTTACCAGCTAATTACAGTGGACTTCACAGAGTTAGCTGAGGGGCAGTATTAATTACCCTTTGTCCTAGCTCGTCTCTCGATGCATTTTCTAATTTCCCAATTGTTCCTTTTTATGTTCTTTGCATTATGAAGCTAAGGAATAAAATTAAAAACAATGGGAAACGTCAAGGTTTGGGGTGGGGGGAAGTTGCATGCAAAACCTCCTCAACTGCTTTTGTGCACTGTTGATGTGTGCTGCCACAGCTGGACGGGGCGGGCTGTGTCAGGGCATCTGGAGCATAGTGCCCTCAGCACTGGTTTGCCTGCTCCCTGTTCTCCTTCTGCTCCTGGTGGTAGAGGAGTGATGGATTTCATCCCCTGCTACCACCCCAGACGAAACTCTGATAGTGAAGTGAGCAAGGAGGGGAGATGGAGAGAGGCAGCTGGCAGTAGTGCTGTGTCCAAGTACACAGTAAATCTCCTCCAACTCTCACAGTGACCATTAATGACTAATTAGTTGTGCTCCCGCTGCCCCCACTGCAGTACTGATTAATTTAAAGAGCTGCTCCACTGCATGCAGTACCCATACAGAAACAGGGGGGCTGCGTGGCACACAGATGCCAGGCTGGCACGGGGGCAGCACTAGCCTGACCTGGTGTGCTGCTGTACCCAAGGTCGGTGACGGGTTTGCCTGGGAAGTCAGCTCCACTGCTTCAAGTCTCTTCCCTGGGGAAGCCGTGGGGAGTGCTGGCTGCTCTCCTGCCCCAGGAGAGAGGAGCAGCAGGAGGTGACTTGCAGCATGTGCTTCTGGTGCCCTGCGTGCTCCTGCTGTAATTTACTGGGGCCTTGTGCTTTATTAACTGTGGTCTTAGAATGATGGATGGTGCTTGTTTAATGCAAACCTGCCTTTGGTGCTGCTGCTTCAGCAGCTGCTGATTTGTTTTCTTCTCTCCTCTGCGTCAGAGCGGGCAGTAACCTAGCTGGGATCAGGATAAGGCACTCTTTTCTCCCCTGCTGACACGGGCATGAGCTTCTCCCTCTTCCTCCCATGCCACCAGCCACCTCCTCTCCACCTTGGCTCTGTAAGAATGGGGTACAGGGCAGTGAGCCCTGCGCATGGAAGCAGGGAAGCCATGGGTGGGTGGCTGGTGACAACGGCGCAGCACTCCATGGGTGCCAGTGGGTTTGATGAGGGCAGGAGCAGGGAGCAAGGGGACCCTGCTCTGCCCAGCGTTTGGGCTTGGAAGAGAAGAATGCGTTCCCCGGCAGCTCTGCCTGGCTCTGCTCCACAGCCTGCAAGAGAAAAGAGGATCTGCTGACCTCCCGGCACCTTGGTGCTGGCCAGAGACAAAAGCCAGCCCTGCCACGGGGGACAAGGAGAGAAGGAGCGGTGGATGTGGGGCAGGACTGAGCTGGCCTGACCCTCGCTGGTGTGTGGCAGGGAGGCTTATTAATTGCTTGGTGGTGCTGTGTTACATGGCCCATTTGCAGCTTTTTCTTGTCTGTTTTGAAACTGTGAAATGAGGCGCAGTAATCAAGGAGGGTTTTAATAACCATCCCAGCTCTGACATTTAAATTACAGATGGCAGTTTCAATTAAACAGGCACTCTCAGCAGGTTTAATTTAGCTATCAGTTCTGCTCTGTTCTTTAAGTGCTTTCTTTAAAACAGTGATGAATTTAAAACTTGATGCAAAGGGAGAAGGAGCTGAGGAGGGCTTGGGGCTGGCTGGAGAAGGTGAAGCCCCTTCAGGGGATGCTGAGTGTGCAAAGGGAAGCTGGAGGCTGAGGACAAGAGCCATTCAACTCCCCCAGCAGTGATCTTTGCACAGGATGCCTGACATGCTGAGATGTTGTGGATGCCCCATCCCTGGATGTCTTCAAGGCCAGTTTGGATGTGGCTTTGAGCAACCTAGTCTAGTGCAAGGTGTCCCTGCCCATGGCAGGGGGTTTGGAAGTAGATGATCTTTAAGGTCCCTTCCAACCCTAACCATTCTATGATTCTATGCTGCTCTTCTCAAGTGTCATTTTGTGTGCCTACACAGCTACAACACCACACTAACAAATGCAGCGACACCTGGACTCGAGCACCCCATCTATTCTGTGCTGATCGGGTGCCTGTGTGCGTGCCTGCTTGCACTCCTCTGCTCCATGCGGTCTGTCTGAGGGCAGTACCTTCTGCATGACCTTAGACAGCATGCCTGGCTGGCATCGCCAACTATGCATCATCAGCTTGGTGTACACAGCGTGGTGTTGCCAGCCTTGTGCCTTTGTACTCCAGTTCTGGACTGCATAGCTATGCCTGTGCGCTGACAGTTTCTCTGGCAGAAGCTCATGGGCATCTGTGCCGCACTCCTGTAGTGTCATTCTACCTGGCTCCCTGCTGTCCTGCCCATGCACAATGCGCTGCCCGCAGCACAGCAGCCTATGCACAGCTCCATTCACCTGCAGCCCCACAGCTCTCCTTTTGACCTTCCTCTGCAGGCATGCTCCTGTTTTACCGGCGGACCCCAAATCTGCTTACACACATGAGCTCTCCCTTGCACTGTTCATACTTCGCTTGCTTCTTCCAAGCAAGGCTGAGGCTGTTTCCAGCTCTGCTGAATCCTGAACCTAACAAGAAAAGACCATAAGGGGCATGGTGGGAATTACTGGTTTGGTTCAGGTTTAATTGTCTCCCTGATGGCTGTGGCTTGCTTTCCTCGTTAGTTAGTGAATGTGCTGCTTGCTGGCACACTGAGCTCGGTGTGCAAGTCCTTCGGGCCCTGGGAGCGGCTCAGGAGGTGCCCTGCCTCCAGGTCTTTCCCAGGTGGAGGTAGGGATCAGGAAAGGGAGGGAAGCAGCATGCCAGTCGTGTCCTTCAGCTGGAGTAAATGATGCTCTTGGAAGCCTGTGTGGCCTGGCACTCGGAGTCCCAGTGGCCTGCAGGCAGTGACACCCAGGTCTCACTACCTCTATAACTGAGGCAGGGGTGAGGCTGAGGCAACCCCAGCTTCTGTGTGCCTGGGGCTAGCCTGCTGCCTTGCGGTGAGGTGGGCACAGCTGCTCTTGGCACAGATGATGCCTGGTAAGCGGCCCAGGAAGGTGGGCTGTGTTCTCCCTTGCCCATTCCTATGCACCCTCGTGGTCCTGCTGCTCCTCTCGTGGTATGGCAGCCACGGGGGACAGCCTGTCTGGTGCTTTCAAGAGGGGTGAGTCTGTAGGGCTGCCTGCTACCAGATCACTTTCTGATCTCCAGTAATGAAATCCTGCCTGATTTTTTTTCTTGAGGCATGTGTGTTTCTAATCCTCCATGGCAGAGGTCGTAATCCCCATGGTCAGATACATCTTCTGTTACCTCCGCACCCAGGTGAGATAGCTGGAGTTCTGCCCAGCACCGTTACAGGACGAGGTTCACTTGTGGGAAACTCATTTCATGTGGTACCATTTGGAAAAGTCCTGCTTAGAGCTCAAAGGGGGGTTGGGATGAGGATTGGAAACTGCGATGTCGACAGCCAGCTCTGCACCTTGTGCTGCTCTGAAGACCTGGAAGTTGCAGCTCGGGTGAGGGTGTAGTTCAGGAGGACTCCGTCGCCGTGTGTGCTTATGGTCCTCAGGCTCTGCGACAGATGGGTGTTGCATCAGTTAAGGTGGTGGTCCTGGGCCTGCCTCTGGGGTGGCAGAGACTTTCACCTTCTGCCGAGGAGAGCGCCCGCTTCCGCGCAGCTGCCGTGAGGAGCCTCCCGTGTTTCTCTCCAGTGTAAAACAGGGCTGGATAATTTCATCACCGCTAATAACATTTCTAGCGAGGCAAGCTACAATAATGATAAGGGTAATTGAATCTCATGCTTCAGGGATAAGCTGAGCTCAGGAGGGGGATCAGGGAGGAATTAATTTTCCCCCTTCCCTGTGGAAGCTGCTTTGCACAGTTGATCATTTGTGTTGAAAGGCTGATGCTTCTCCTGGCATGGGGGCTGGACTGACCTGAACAGCTGGGCTCCAGAGGATCCCTGTTGGCTGATGTTTGTCCTGGATCTCGGTGTTCCGGCCTGTGGCTAAGGCTGAGTAGGATTTGCCTTCAGTCCTTCCAGGAGAAAGTAGAGAGCGGTCGCTCCCAGCCAGCTGGCATGTGCTGAGGGGCAGTGGGAGTGGACAAGGGCACCAGGAGGGACAGAGGCCCTGTGTGTAAAGCCTTTGAACAACTTCAGAGAGTAGTAAATTGTTCCATGTCTAGAGTGCTGCTTTGATTTTGAACTGTGGAGGAATGAGTTAACCTTTATGGACATACAATGAAATGAAGAATATGAAGCCAGGCTGTCCTAAGAGTTGCCAAGAGAGAATATACCAGCTTCATTGTCAGCTAACATATATAGGCTTTGGTGAATCTAATCCCCAGGACTTGGAAAGTCTCCTCTTACCTGTCACCAGAGTAACGGAGTTCTAATTCCTGTAATCGCATTACAAATATTGGCTTTTTTTAAAAAAATTGCATTACAAAATAGTACTGATGGTGGAAACTTAATTTGAGAAAATCCTGACTGGGTCAAATCTTAGAAGGGGTCTAGGAAACAAAATGTGTCTGCATAATTGTTTTGTGTTCTCCTCGCAGCTCCAAAGCCCATCTAGGGGTGGATGTGTTTCAGCGGGGTCTGAGGGGAAGCGGTAATACCCTTCTCCTACCTCAAAGGATCGTTGTTGTTTAATTACCTCATTTATGCTTGTTGGGAAGCTTAAAGCGTTCTGAGCTGCGGGAATGAAAGGGGCTATAGAGGATAGTGTGTTGTTGTTTAAGAATAAACCATGGAGTGATGCAGCTTAGCTAAATGGAGCTTTCAGACCTATCTGACAGGGTGAGAGCTCCCACTGAAAAGCCCTGGCTGGCTGAGCTGGAGAGAGGAGGTGCCTGGCACACGGTGGGAGAAGGATGTCAGCAGCCAGCCATCTGTCCTGGTCTCCTCACTGTGCTCCATGACCATCCCTTTGGATGGATTTGCTTCCCGCAGTGCTTGGCCTGGATAGGATCAAGCAGTAGAGTTGTCTGAAGGTCTGTAAGTGGGCATCTGAGACCTTGAAAACAAAGTGACGTGTTCAGCAGCCATGCAGGGAGACCGTGCAGAGCAATGTACTGAACCCAGCAGCACAGTGGTGTTCGGGAATGCTCCGTCTTTCTTCGCTTCTAGGAGAGAAACCTCCAAGCTCTGCTGTGCTAGTCCTGGAAGGAAGAGCCCAGGAGGCAGGAAAGCATTTATATTCATTTTTTTCCCCTTAGCAGCTGTGAATTATTCATGGAACTCCACTGACTTAGTGCTGGGGAAGGGATTTCCGGTTCATTATTTACTGATCTCTTCAGAAGCATTACACTTTTTTCTTCCCTGGGCTCTCTTTAGGAGCAGGAGAAGATTGTCCCCCTGGACTTTCAAGGAGTCCTTTGCCATGTGCCTTTGTTATTTATTCTTTATAATGAAGCTGCTAGAATTAATTCCTAAGAAAGACAGTGTAAGGAAACGTCCCTGTCATTAAACAGTCTTCAGAGCTGTGGTTGAAAGATTTCCAGGTGGTAAATGAAGGCCCCGGTGGACTCTGTGTCAATTGACTGCTGACGTGATTGACTGACAGTGTCTAGTCTCATAGCGAAGCTGTCCTTGATGGCTGTCACCTGGCTATTTCCCTGGCTGTGAGCATGGGATGAAGAGAGTGCGGTGGGATGCACAAAAGCCCTGGTGACTATGCTGGGAAGGAGTCCAGCAGCTTGGCCTGGGACTAGATCTCTGTGAGGTTACCGATCCTCAAAGTACCACGGGTGTGGGGGTAACCTCCTTGCATTTTTTGGTCAAGGTTGTCGTATGGCAGATCCATGCCCTGTAGCAGTGTTCTTTGTTCACCAGACAAAATCTGGGTCACGTTCTTACCGATTGTTGTATGGTGGATCCATGCCCTGTAGCAGTGTCGCTCCTTGTTCACCAAACAAAATCTGGGTCACGTTCTTACCGTCTCGGCATCACGGGGTCTCCGATGGTCAGCGGGGCTGGTCTGTGCCAGCATGTCCGGTCTGTTCTGGGGTTGGGTACCTGAAGGACAGTGACACATCTCCTCCCTACCCTCCCACACGATGGCGTTCATACGTGTTCAGCATGGGATGAAGAGAGTGCGGTGGGATGCACAAAAGCCCTGGTGACTATGCTGGGAAGGAGTCCAGCAGCTTGGCCTGGGACTAGATCTCTGTGAGGTTACCGATCCTCAAAGTACCACGGGTGTGGGGGTAACCTCCTTGCATTTTTTGGTCAAGGTTGTCGTATGGCAGATCCATGCCCTGTAGCAGTGTTCTTTGTTCACCAGACAAAATCTGGGTCACGTTCTTACCGTCTCGGCATCGCGGGGTCTCCGATGGTCAGCGGGGCTGGTCTGTGCCAGCATGTCCGGTCTGTTCTGGGGTTGGGTACCTGAAGGACAGTGACACATCTCCTCCCTACCCTCCCACACGATGGCGTTCATACGTGTTCCTGCACATGCCGGGAGGCACACGGAGTTCGCTCCGTGCTGGCGTTTTGCTCTTTTTTCTCTTTCTCCAGCCCTATCACTTTACAAACACAGGTGCTGCAAGCTCTGCCTGGTTTTTATGGGACATTTGCTGTTTTCTAAAGTGCTACTCATCCTTATCTCGTGATTTGCAGATCACACAGGGTAATTTCTCCAGGTCTGTTTCCAGGTGGGACTGTGATAGTGTGAAGTAGTTAATTGGGCTGTGTGGTCTCTGAGGCCAGCTTCAGACTCCCGATTACCTGTGTGGATGAGCCAGGGAATTGCTGCTGTGCATATTGATGAGGATGAGCTTTCTGTGGGAGCCTGATAGACTGGGGGGGCGATGAGCAGACCTGAAGGTAAGACCCAGAGAGGAGAGTGATCGCTGATGTCGGGGGAAGAATGGATCAGAGGGTGTGAATGGCATAACAGGCAGATGTGGCTGTGACAAACCCTGTAGCATTGCTCTTGAAAGCAGGGCAGCCAGCTGGAGCAAAGCCCTCTCTCTCAGACACTATGGATGGAGAGAAGACACTGGCTCTTCATATGGGTCTCAGTTGGCATGCTTGGACTGTATGTTACATCCCCGTATTGCGCTCTGTCTGCTTTTTTTGTGTTTGCCTTCCTCTTTGTAACATG
>NW_010264732.1:39403-41410 GCF_000690775.1 Eurypyga helias
CCAGTTCCCAGGAAAGCCTCCTAAAGACTTCTGAAAGACCAGAGGAGGAAAGTGAACTGAGAATCATAGACTCATGGAATGGTTTGGGGTGGAAGGGACCTTAAAGACCATCTAGTTCCAACCCCCCTGCCATGGGCAGGGACACCTTCCACTAGACCAGGTTGCTCCAAGCCTCATCCAGCCTGGCCTTGGACACTTCCAGGGATGGGGCATCCACAGCTTCTCTGGGCAACCTGTTCCAGTGCTCCCCACCCTCTTCAGGAAGAACTTCTTCCTGATGTCCAATCTAAACCTCCCCTCTTACAATTTGAGGCATGAAACTTAATTGCAGTCCAAAGAAAGGTAGCAGTTCATCTGGATAAGAACTGCTCTGACCTTGGCTATTCCCACCTCCTCCTATCCAAGATCATTAGACTTATGGAGGAGGAAGGGTTTGAAAGCAGCCTGGAATAGTTTGGCTGGGGGTTTTGGGTCGCAGTACACCAGTGATTAGGAAGACAGCAGCACCTCTGCCTCAGTTAGCTGGCACTCTCTGGAGATGCAGGTTAGCTGTCTGGTCAGGCTGCGGCAGGGGAGAAAGGGAAATGGGCAGGATGAAATTATTTGGGCAGTTCAGAGGTGTCTTCAGGCAGCTGTTCCCCCTGTATATGGAAGGGAGTGTTGCAGCAATGCTAATGAGCATAACCCTTAACGGAGGAGATGGAGTGTGTTCCTGAAACCTGGTAGTTCTTGGCTCAAGGGGTTCGGGGTGACATCCAGGGGCTTGGCAGGACAGGCCTGCGGTGTCTTGCAGGGCAGATAGCACTCCCCAGCGCTGCACCACTCTGACAATGGGCAGCACAGTCCCTTTTTGCCTCGTGATAAGCACTCTCCAACACCCCAGAGTGTTTCCGGACTGTTTCTCTGCCTGCTGGACATAACAACCCTTCCAGCTGCTTTCTGCCATGCAGACGTGCAGCAGTGATGTCTTGGGAGGGATAACTCGCCTGGATTCCCATCTAACACCAACTGGGCATTGGTATTGAGGGAGGTAGACCTGGATACTGATGTGGCTTGGAAATGAGATGAAATGTTATTCATTTTGCATGCAGGCAAAAAGCACAGTAAATGAAAAGATTAGATGGAGTATGCATGAAGGGAGAGCTCTTGTCCTGATCAATAATTTAAAAATTCCCAGGCAAGTGAGAGTTAGAGCTGCATATACAAAACTGTTATTTGAGGCTTAACAAAAAAAACCCCAAAACAAAAAAAGAAAAAAACCAAAACAAGGCAGCAGCAAAAATAACCTTCCAAGAAGCTATTAAAAAGACAACTTTGTTCAGATTTACTGGTTGCACTTGAGCTGAAGGTTGCAGTTAAAAGCAACTGGAACTTATGCGTGTATAGGAATTCATCGTTACTTCTATTTAAATGGCCTTGAACCCTGCCCATATCGTAGTAGCATAAAGGAGGGAAAAAAACTAAAAATAGCTCTGTCCACTTAGAGGAATGGCTTTGTCTTACTGAAGTCGTAACAATTCAAATGCTTTTTCTTAACGTGTGGCGGTTGTGTCCAAACTTGTATTCCGCATGGCCACGTGCGGTGTTGGAGGCTGTACGAAGCGGTGACTGAGACTTGGATGGGGAGGCGATGTGATTCAGAAAACAGGGCTGTGGGCTTGGAATTCTTGGCTGTACTCCTGGGCTTCCTGCATGAGTCCCAGCTAAGGCAGGCTTGTGTCTCTGCCATCGCTGTGCCAAAATAGAGATAACGGCTCATGGAAGGGAATGCAACATGGTGATAGTTTGGAAGCAGGTAGGTACATCATGGCCCTCATTCCTGGAGCAAGTGCTGTCTAGGTACATGTCAGGAATTAATGCATCCCATGCTGCTTTTTTTGGTAAGGATATCTTGCCTTTTAGGCTTATCTACCTAAAAGTACCAAAGCCCCCTTCCCCACCCCTTTTCCATCCATTCTGAATCCCAAACTCTGTGCTAAGAACAGAAGCACTGACCTTCACAGTTGT
>NW_010264732.1:41439-45033 GCF_000690775.1 Eurypyga helias
AGGAGTGTGTCAAACCCTAAGCACAGCAGCTTCTGTTTCTTGGAGCTAAACACCCAGTGGCAACAAATCAGTATTGTTTCCTTTGTTTCATCTGGTTTTCCTCATAATCACTGTTACCATCAGAATTTCTAGAAAAGTAGTCCTCTGGTTCTTCAAACGTACCATGTTAGCTTGTCAGCACCCCCATCCCGCGTGGCGTAGCCCTGCCCTGAGAAACAGTGGCACAGCGCAAGCATTGCTGTTCCCTGCGCTCTGCAGAAGGCTCATTTGAGGGGTCTCAGCTCACATATTCCAGTAAACAGCCCCCAGTGGTGTAATCGAGGGGCTGTTGCGTTGTCTCTGGGGATCCCCAGGACCCGGTGTGCCAGATAATCGCCTCAAGCAAAGCTTCAGAGACTTGCGAGTGAGAAAGAAGGTTCAGCTTGTGCGTGCAGGTCCGAACCCCTCCCAGAGAGGTGGCATCCTGTGCCTGGCATAGCTGCGGGCCTGCCCCAAGCCTGGACACTAGGAGTGTTCCCAGGTTTGTGGCAGCGGTGTTGGATCCATGAGTTGTCCCCCTGCCTCTGCCCACTTCTGCCAGCCCTCTCACCTTCAGCGCTGTGTTTCCAGGCTTTGTGTCCCTGGGTTGGTTTGCTTGCCGCCGGATCTGCCCGGTACCGGGGAGTGATGCAGCCTGTCCCAGCGTGTGCTCTTGAACCCAACATGGTCCCCAGGGCTGGAGCTGTGCTCTGCCCAGCCCCGGGTTCCGCTGATGGTGGGGAGCTGCGAGTGTGCGCTGTGCAGGATGGGGGACACGAGCATCTGCAAAGGGAGATTTGGGTTGCTGCCTAATGTTTTTAAATGTTGCTTAGAAACCAAACTCAATATTATTACCCAACTCCGCCAGATCTGCAGTGCAGAACTCACTGCACAAGGGAAAAGGAGGTTTTTTATTTTTATTATTTTCTACTTTTTTTCCCTTTACAAGAAATAACTCACTTTTCAGCAGTTGGAGAAGGCAGTAATTGATCTAGAGCTTTGCAGCTTGCCTCACGGAATGGTTTTATTCTTAATGTAGGAATAAAACTCTGTTAGGTCAAATACACAGCAATAAATACAAGAAGCACATTAGCTTTAATATATTGGATTATTCCACTTGGTGGTGACGAGGAAAAAAACAAGATT
Organism: Eurypyga helias; assembly: GCF_000690775.1. Taxonomy (NCBI): domain Eukaryota; kingdom Metazoa; phylum Chordata; class Aves; order Eurypygiformes; family Eurypygidae; genus Eurypyga; species Eurypyga helias. The sequence continues at coordinate 42,604 of NW_010264732.1, forward strand.
TAATTCCCCTGGCAATGCAGGCAAAGAAAATCGCTTTCCCTGCCCATTTTTTTTTTCTGCTAAGTCATTTTTGTCTGTCAATGCCAGTGCTGCAGGCTTTGACAGGGTTTAATTTTACTTTTTTTTTTTTTAACCTGGTATGAAAGTAAGAAGTATTTTCTCCAAGTAAATTGTCCACAAATACACTCAATGCCTTTTATTTCTAGCTGTTACAGATTCCTTCCCTGGTGGGATGTGGGGAGCTCTCGGTACTGTCAGGAAAGTGGGAATTGCCAGGAACTGGCAGGGTGGGATGGCTTTTAGCTTCACTCTGCTATTGAAGGGGGGCAGCGAGCTCAGCACAGCTGTTCCCCTCTCCAGACATGCTGGTGTTGGTTTCTGTTCCTACCCTGAAGCTTCCCAGCTAGGACTAGGATTTGCTTCTCAGTGCCAACTCTTCCTGCGAGGTACCACCACCCTCCAGTGCCACAACATCTGTAGCATCTTCCCTGTGTCCCACAGGCTCCTCGCGGTGGCTTGGGGCTCCCGTATGGTGGTGAGCGTACTGCGCAGTGCAAGGACTTCCCCCAAGTGACGTGCCTTGTAGTGCCAAAGCCTTTTATCAAATCCCATAGTCATTCCTTGTGCCAAGCCTTCCCTTGTTTTCCTGGGAGAGTGATGACATTGTATCCTTCTCCTTCTATCCCTGCTTTTTCCCAAATTTCTATTTTATATCAGGAACAGGACGGGTGAGAAGAGGTAGGTATGATCTTGGTTGTCATCATGGCAGACAGGTCTGGTCCACAGCAGAGCCACCGTCTGCCTGCAAGTAGCAGAGAGACTGCAGCAGAACTTAGCTTGGCTAGCAGAGGAAACAAACCTCTGTAAGAAAGGGTTTGCAGGGGGTAAAGCCTTCCAGTCAGAAAGCTCTGAAACAAGGCTAGATGTGTCTGTGCCAGGAGCGATGTACAGATGGGGAGGGGTCTGCCAGAGCCAGGAGAAGGAGAGTTAGAGAAGGCAGGGTTATGTGGTTGGGCGGGGGTGGTGGTGTTGGTTTTTGAAGTCTCTCTCCTGTGTGCAAATCGGAAAGAGAGTCTGGGGAGAACAGCAAGGCTGGAGTTGCCATGTATTCATCTGTCCAGGCAGAGTTACTGCTCCAATAAGCAGGGCTCCTCCACCAGCACCTAGACTCTATCTGATTGTATTTGTCTAAGACGAGAAAGACTTCACAATAATCCTGCTGGCAATTAATTGGCTTTTGTTCAGCAAGAGTGAACAAGATCTCATCTTAATCTGTTTCATTATTTCTCCTTGTACAGCACAGTCAACACAAGATTAGGTTTAATTTACAAAAAAATGCCAAGTCGTTACTCATATCTGGATCAGGATTTTATCTGCTTCGTTTTGCAATGCTTCACGTGTCAATATTAACGAGAGGAGCTGCATGGTGTGTGGTGAGGTGGAAATGGCACTGCTTGACTTTAGGACCTTTTACAAGTATTTCAAGTAGCAGAGCTCTGATATCATCCTTCCTCTACCCCCATCTCTTGTCCTTCCTCAGAGAAACAGCTTTGCACTCAGGGAAACTGCCTCTTCCCACAGGGCAGTGGGTCTTGACGCTCTTGGCTTTCATCTCCCAGTTCCTTATGCAACAGCAGCCCTGGGCGTACGTGTGGAGAAGAGCTGTGGGAAGCTAAAAGGAAATGCTGTGGGCCCTGTGGTGGTACCCTATGGTGCCAGTTCCCTATGATGGTCAGTGTCTGAGTCCATCCTGGTCCTGGAAGTGCCGGAAGGCCAAACTGGTGGCTTCTGAAATGGTCTCTGCAGCTGCAGACGTGTTCACAGATGTTTCCTTCCCTGTGGTTCTTCGGAGCATGGTACCTGCATCTACAGCGTGCCCGGCGGACAGGCATCTCTGCCAAAGCTTGCTCCCCTCCCTGGTCAGCATGCAGCTCCTGCCGTGAGATGGGTTCCCAGGATCCGTCAGTCCAGTGAGCACTCCTGTGACTTTGCTGTGGCCTCTCTGCCTTTCTGGGAATGCTGATTGCGCTGTGGTCAGTGGGTCTGCACCGAGTGCAGCTCCAGGTGGGATGCTCCAAGTGCCTGCAAGGGAGGTGAGCCAGGGGCTTGTGTAACAGAGATGGGGCTCCTGCCTTGCCAGGGGTGTTAACCTGGCAAGGAAGGGAGGTAGGGAGGTGGCTGCATGCACCTGGGCAGGGTGGAGGTGGGGATGCAGACAGCCCCGTTGCTCTGCGCGTGATTCTTCTGCTTCCCGTGGGCTGGATTAGAGTAAGGAGATAGTCTGCAAGGCTGTTACTGATTTGAGCGCTCCTCTTAAAGAAATCAATGCCCTAGGATGGTGTTGGGCGACTTGTGCTGCTTCCGATCAAATCTGATTCATGTTCAAGAAAGCTTTTGCTGCTCTCTCAATAGTGCATCCCAGACGGCCTG
>NW_010264733.1:0-12096 GCF_000690775.1 Eurypyga helias
AACCATTCTATGATTCTAAGATGAGCCTACGGCTGCCCACTCAAGGCAAAAGGAAAATTTACTTCACTGTTGGGTCAATCTTCTAAATTCTCTGATGGATTGGGACAGAATGTGTATTCCCATGAGGAAATCTGGAGCCAAACAAATACGCCACAGCTCTGATAGCCACGCAGCTTTGAGCCCCAGCAGAAAGGTGGGTTTGCAAAGAGACAGGAGGGAGCTGTAGCGTGACACTGCTGGCTCAGCATCTCCAAACCTGGTTGCAGAGACAGCCCTGACAGGACATGGAAGCCTATGGAGTGGTGTGCAGAGCTTTGTTCCTTCATTCCTCCTCCCGGGGAAGGATGAGGGCTGTGCTACCAAGTAACCTCCTGGCCAGGAGTGCAGCATCTGCAGGGCTTACCGGTGCCGGTGGTCTGAAGTGGCTCGGCATTTTCCTGCAGGACATTTTCTCTGGCTGCACTTGCACAAAAGCTCTGTTGAGCAAACCACTGTCGTTCTTCCTGCTCGAGGCAGAAAGGTTCAGGGACCTCGACAGGAAATTCACAGACTGCAGAGGGGGAAAAAAAGAAAAAAAGTATAAGGGAACAAGGTAATTTGCCCTAACAGCATTGATAGTTGGCCTGGCCAAAAGGCCAGCTAACAAATCCAGCCCTTCATCCACATCATATGTACTGTTCCAAGGCAGCTGCAGGTGGAAAAGCTCACACTGCTGCTTCCCACAGGGTTTCTTTGAGGCAGAAGCCAGCTCTACCCCTGCTCTGAGCACCGTACCCCTCACCTGGGCTCTTTTGAAACAGACAGTCTTGGGGATGGCAGGCATGTTTTGCGTCATATCTTCATCCACAATATCCAGAGCCAGGGACTTCCGAACCTTCTTGATGGGACTCCTACGCAACTGGGGAGGAGGGGACACAGAAAATCAAGAGTCAGCATGAATCAATCCAGTGAACTGCCGTTTTAAGGGCCCAGGGTGCGCACCAAGCCCGCATCACTGCAGGAAGCAGGCGTGCTGCAGCCCTCCCCACCACAGGGCACAGCAGCTTCCACTGCTCTCCTCCTGGCACCCAGAGCCACCAATTTAGAAGAGGGAAGGTGGCCACTAAGCAACTGAGCCACTAGACTTTGCATACCAGTCCACAGCCTGCTGGGAGCCCAACTTGCCCCAGATGTTCCATGTGTGCCAGGGGTCCCTCCTACAAGTTACAACACAGCATATCCCAGCATGCCCAGAGTTCAGCATAAACCAGGACACAGCCGGCAGCATTTTAAGCAGGCCTTAACTTCAGGCACCTCTCACTGATTAAAAGACAGCAGCCATGGGCCAAAAACTTTTTGGCATCAGCAGTAGGATGAACAAAACTAGCTAAAGCACTCCTTAATGGCACATGGCAGCTCAGCAGCAGGTACTAGATGCAAAATCAGCTCACCCCTTGTTTTCTCTTCTGTTTCTCAGGTTTCACATCATCTTCTATGATAAGTTCGATGCCAGCTTCACTGCGGAGCACCTCTTTCAAGTCTTCTTCCAGGTGAGGAGTCTGGGGCTGGTGTGAAAAGGCAGAGAGAGTACACAGTCAAAATCTGTATTCTGTGCAGACTCACAAGTACTTCCCTCAAGGGATAATGGGGTCACAGGAGCCTAGTGGGAGGACAAACACAAAAGCAACTTATTTACTTCTCAGCTGAAAAAGATACAAGATTTCTGCTGGTCTGGCAGATTTACAAGATCTCCAAGGCATGACAGACCTATCAGCTGAACCTTAAACAGGCCATCAAGAGACCAGTATGCACAGAAGGCCTGGGATACTGGAAACTGCCACCCCCACCACACCCACATTAAGAGACCCAGTTCCTCGGGGATGCCTAGGTAGATAGTTTCCTTGCTTTTCCTAAAGGTCAGCAGTAGCCAAACACTGCAGCCTGATTCAAGGGCAGACTGGAGCATTTTTAGCTGGTTTACAGAGGAGCTAGGAGTCCTGTGGTTAATTACTATCGCATGTTCACCATGACAACATCACTTTCATTCCTCCCATCTCTATCTGGCACTACCAAACTGCACTTTGTTATGGCACAGGTAACAGCTGGCTCACAGCTTCACTGCAGCCCACACCACAGCCCATTCATATTCATTGTTTCTGCCACTACTCAGCAGCAAACCTGCCCAACACTTACCAGAGGTCTAATTGGTCCATATTTCTCCAGGGCATTTTTGAAAGGTGTGGGGGTGTGAGGTGTGTTGTCCACCACATACTTCTGATCTGGTGTGACAAACCTGGCAGCAGAGAGTCAGAAAGACGAAGGATGAGGCATGCCGTAACCCACTCAGAGTATGCCCTGTCCTTCCAAGCCCTCTCATGCTCTGAGCCACCTGCAGAGCCTCACATGGCAGCAGCAGAAGCCACCTGCCTGGCTGGACTGTTGCTGGGGGCAACAGGCACAGATGAACCCTTTAGCAGGGAAGACATCCTTCAGATATGCCAGCTATACAGCTCCACCCTGCCATCAACCAAGCACCCTTGTCAGGAAGCAGTACAGCATTCTGGCAGAGGTAACACACAGGTCTGCAGGCCAGCCCTACTCTGCAAGGTTTCTGCTGGCAGATCTGCTCAGGCCCAGCCTGGGCTTGTGACAGCCAAGGCTGGACCAGCAGAAGTCCTGGGTACAAATGTGCCTACAGTAGCCAAGGCAACTCACACCGCCTGGACAGGGGAGCTGCTTGGACCATGCCGACAACAGAATGATTTTGCTAGCACAGCCGCACCAACAAACACTGTGCTGCTTCAGTCCACCAGCAAAACGTTCCCTGCAGACCACCCTATCCCACCTGCCTGATACAATGCCTTGGGTAATCATCACCCTGCCTCTAGGTCAGGCAAAGCCTGGGTTCAGTTTGGAGCCCCTCACTACAAGAAATACACTGAGGTGCTGGAGTGTGTTCAGAAAGGGAACAGAGCTGGGGAAGGGTCTGGAGCACAATTCCTGTGAGGAGCAGCTGAGGGAGCTAGGAGTGTTCAGCCTGGAGAAGAGGAGGCTCAGGGGAGACCTTACCACTCCCTACAACTCCCTGAAAGGAGAGTGCAAAGAGGTAGGAGCTCGTCTCTCCACCCAAGGACAAGTGGAAATGGCCTCAATTTGCACCAGGGGATGTTTAGAATAGGTATTAAGGAAAATTTCTTCACTGAAAGGGTTGTCAAGCATTGGAACAGGCCACCCAGGGAGGTGGAGGAGTCACCACCCCTGGAGGTATTTAATTATTATTAATTTAATTCTTGTATATGTTGATGAGGCACTTAGGGACATGGTTCAGTGGTGGACTTGGCCGTGTTAGGCTAACGATTGGACTTGATGACCTTAAAGGTCTTTTCCAAACTAAAAGATTTTGTGATTCTAAAGCAGAGGGTGCAGAGTTAACAGGATGGATTTGAACAGCTCTGTTCAAGAAACCAGATCACTTCCCTGCTGGCACAATGCTCATAGCACTGCAATGTTTCCCAGACAAAGACACACACAGAAGGCAACAGCCCACCCAGCAGCTGAGCACACGGACGGTCACTTGGCTGCGGCCCCAGGCAGCCTGGACACTTGTTCCCCGCAGCTCAGAGGAGCTATCTTTGAGGGGAAACACTGACTTAAGGAAATCCCAGCCTGTCTTGCCCCTCTCTCAGTAGTCCCAGGACAAGTACTGAGGGAGGTGTGCTTAAATCAGACCAGACTCCTATGTGGAAAAGGACACTGCTCAGATGGGGATGGGGAGGAGGAGGAACGGACTTACGCTGAGTTCTTCTGGAGCAGAGGCGTCTTGTCCCTGTGCAGAGGGGTGGTGACAATCACCTTCTGACTGCACACAGGCGTGGAGGTCAGAGACGGGTTCTCCAGTTCTAGTGTATCCTGTTTGGTCCAAAAGTTTAAGAACTGCACAACGCAGGAAAGAAAGAGAAGACACTCAGTCCCAAGCATCTGAGCATAGTATAAGTCATTACTTTTTCGTAGATGTAGGGGAAGTAGGGACAACCCTGCCATACAATGATCTGTCCCAGCATAACCCAGGACACACAGAGTCCCGTACATGGACACACACATGAATGTGGCCAGAAGGTGCCTAACAACTATAAAGGTTATTCAGGTCCCATCAGGGATTAGCTGGTATGATTACAAGCAGCTGCAGGATGGGAGAGAAATCTCTCCTTGCACTGGCTCACATAAGACCAAGCAAACTGGTGAAGGAGCCGTGATGCCAGCCCAAAGGCCTATTCTGACCTCAGGTTGGCAAACTGAGAGAAGTCCATGTAACACAACAGTTCACAAGTTAGCAGATTTTGCACTGAGCTGTCTTCAGCCTAAACCCTTAGAAAAAGACACACTGTCTCATCTCTGCTAAGATTTTACTTCACAACAGCTAAGAAGTGTCCGCTTCACTCCCATAAGCAACAAGGTTTGTACCCAAGAACCTGCTGGGGGAGAAGAGCTGTGTGTTACATTCCCTTATGGCTGAAGCTCAACCTACGAGGCAGGTCATGCTGTTTGCCTTCTCAGATTCACTCCAGGCCATCCAGCCTTTTACACTCTGCAAAGTTGCACATTCCATGTCCCACTGATTTCCCAGTTCTGTTTTCCCAGGCAGAACTGTGCTGGAGAGCACAGAAATACAGCAGCCTTCATTCTGTTTTACAGACAGAACTCTACCACATTGATATACGAGACACTTGTGGGTTTGACCACCACAGTACTCCAACATACATACATGTGCGGATGCCTCAGGAGTCATGACAGAGGCTGAAAAATCCCAAGTCCCTTTTGCAGCAAAGACAAGCTCAGGAGCATTTTCTTAAGCACAGCAACTCAGACAATTGTATGTGCTGCCAAGCCTGCTGGCCTTAACTGGAAATGAAGAGGGAAAGACTTTTCACTGTTGCCACTCTGCTACTCACAGCTGGGGCAGCAATGCCCTGGGGACAGAAGCACCCATGCTCTCCAGGGATCCTGGAGCAAGCAGGCATTAGATGTGCAATGGTGCTCCTTCCTGAGAGCTAGCACATGCCACAGGAAGAGCAGCCCTGAAGACAAAGGGTGCCAGAACCCAGCTCTGAACCTTGTTTTAGCAGAGACACACTGCACCCTGGCACTGCCTCATTCATAGAATCACAGAATCTTTTAGGTTAGAAAAGACCTTTAAGATCATTATGTCTAACCGTTCAAGGGAGGAGAAACACAAAGCTGGCAGAGCTGATGGGAATACACGGCTCACGACTAAGCCCTGCCGTTGCTCCCTACCTGAGATGGAGAGAAGGGCAGTGTCTTGACGGGGGTGCTCTTGGGTGTCATGCTGTTGCAGGAGTCAAGGAAGGAAAGGCTTGTGCTGGTGGCATTCTCTGTGACAGGGGAGAGGGAGATCTTCCTCTTCTTCTGCCTCTTCAACACAGAGGGCGGCGTGCCAAAGCTCACCTCTGCATGCGGAGAGATGGGGATGAGCTCCCCCTTGCTGCTCCTGCTGAGGTCAGAGATGGTGTGGCCATCCAGGCGGTACTCGGTCACGTTGGGCAGGGACGGTGCTGGCTTGCTGGGGGTTTGTCTCACCGGGCTGTTGCTGCTACTGCTGCTGCCGGCAGAGGGTTCCTCCGGCAGGTCAAACTGGGTCAGGTCACACCACCCGTCTGGGTCCTGCATGCAAGGGAAACCATCAGAGGCAGCCCAGGAAAGCCCAGCAGCCAACTGGTGCAGACACAGAGATTAACTGGGAGCATGAGATTGCACCAGCTTCTGCAAGAAGCCTGGCTACTCTGCCACCAGCACAGCTGAGAACCAGACCAAGGAATGGACCCAGCTGAAAGCTGTTGTTTGTACACAGGGCAGATTTTTCTGTTTACGCAAGGTTAGTTTCCCAGTTGAGTTCACAGCACAGCTGCACAAACAGCTGCACACCCCCACAGGAGGGGACAAAAAAAGCAGCTGGGGACAGGGGCTGAATGAAGTGACTGTCCCCCACCACCAAACCACAGCCCTGAGCACAGCAACGCAGCTGGGCACTGGGCACTGCTGGGAGCAGATTAAAAACAACCAGAGCAGCTCAGAGACCAGCTGCTCCACAGCTCAACCCCATCAACACCCAAAGTGCCACACAAGTGGGCCCCTAAGGGCACAGAATCTCATCCTCCTATGCACATGCAAAGTGGATCCTTCACAGATAATCAGCTCATAAACTCCTCAGGTAGGGTGGGGGCTGCAGTGACATTTCCCTCTGATGCCAGCAAAGTTCTCTGTTGATTCTAGTCAACCTCCCACCCTGGCCTGACTCCATCACCCCCAGGACTGCTTGACTGGACCAAAATTACTAGTTTTAGTGAAGCTACCTTCACTGAGAGCAGTGGCATCATTCCATGTGAATGGGTCTGTCCTATATACTACAAGCAGGCCTGGCCCGCTGTATGCTGTGAAAGGGAGAGCTGGGGACACTCTGGCTGATAAAGGAGGGCTTGAGATCAGCACCTACAGCCTCCCACACCAGCAGAACCCATGCACAACACCCACCTAGGGGAATTTGCAAGCCCAGAGCAATATTGGCAGAGCTGGAAAGGTCTAATCCAGACCTGGAAGAGACTGTGGGGAGCTATATGCCAATGACAGACCCAACCATCCATGGTGATGAGCAAGGGGACCCAGTAAGTTCACTCAAGGGGAGGATCAGTCTCCCTACATCAGCTGGAGGAGCAAGGGTCTGTTACTTACAGATTCAATCATGTCCAGAGCTTCATTCAAGGCTGGCACAGATGTTGGGTACAAATAGTTGGCAGCTTCAACAACCCATTTGTATGGTGATGCGACGAATGAAGAAGCATCCTCAGGCACCGCATCATCTGGGGTCCCCTCAGCGTTATGCTCTGCCAGCGCAGCAGCTGGCAGCTCCGAGGGCAACTCCTGCACACCCGTCACTTCCTCATCGCTGACATCCTCTTCCTTTATTTCAGAGATATCAACTGGCCAGTTTGGCAGGACGTTCTTTGCAAAAACAAGAAAGTCCAGCTGTTAGTAGAAACCAAGAGAACAACATGAAGACCTGGGGATAAAGAGCAAGGATTCCTGGACACATTCAGCTCTGCTCTCCTGCCTGCCATTCAGCTTATTTCACATCCCTGTTCTCCCTCACTGCTGCATCCCACACACCTTCTCAGGAGTCCACGCAACAATACAAACACAGGACTGTTTAGTTGAAGATTTCACTTGTCTCAGGAGAAGGTTGAACAAAGCCTGAGCAGGTAGCACTAATCCTGCCTATCCTACTTTTTCTTCGAAGACTATGTGATTTCTTCATGAAAAAATAATTGGGTGTATTTCCCCTGCTTCCTTTTTTAGAGGACAGGAACACAGTACCTCTTCACCATGCCCCTCACACTGTCTGGAGCCACCTCTTGCAACAGCACAACAGACCCCCCAAAAAAAAAATCTTTGGTCTCAGACCGACTTGATGCTGGGATTGGCAAGCTAACAGCACTAGCAGCCTGCTGTCCTCCACCTGGATAACATACTCAGGCACACATTACACTTCCATCTCCTGGAGGGAGATATCTCCCAAGAGCCAGTGTTTTGGAGAAGGTTGGGGAAGGCACAGACTCCATGCAGACACCAGGCTGTGGCAAACGCAGAGTGAGAGGCAGCAGAAGGGTGGATGAACAGCTCTGACACACGTTAGCAGCACAGGGGACTGACCCGACTGCCTGCTGCAAATGTGCTGGTGCAGTACCTGGCTCCCAGCTCCCGTTTGACTTTGGCTCTCCTTGTCATCCACCTCCACAAGCAAGTACAGTGACCCGGACTCCTTAGTTTCATTGGGGAAGCCTCCTGTGTCCACCTTCCGCTTAATAGTGGAGTTCCAGTGATTCTTCACAGCATTGTCGGTCCTGCAGAGAAAGCAGAAGGAAACAGAAGTCAGCTTTACAGCACAGCTAACAGCTCCTACAGGCTCTCCAGCCCCATCCTGCAAGCCCAGCACTTGGTTCTCCACAGGCCACCCAGCTGTGAAGGCAACAGTGAGCAAAGAGGTCCTACCTCCCAGGCAGCAGCTTGGCAATCTCTGCCCAGCGATTCCCCAGGACCTTGTGAGCCTCAAAAATGATGCGATCCTCCTCCTCTGTCCACGAGGACTTCTTCACCTCGGGGTTCAGGTGGTTATGCCAGCGTTCCCGGCACTGCTTCCCTAACCGCCCTTTCAGGTGCTTGGCTATCAGGGTCCATTGTTTGGTGCCATATTTTTTAACCAGTTCTATTACCTTTGAAAAAAGCAGGAGGGAAATAAGGAAAGGGAATAAAGGAGGGGAAGGTCAATACAGTAATCTTCAGGCTTTGCTCTTCTCCTTCTTGGGGCCAGGTAAGGGCAACCAGAGAAAGGACCCTTCAGAGAGAAAGCTGGCACCAACAATCAGGTGTACCAACATTTGTGAGAGCAGCAACCCAGCCAGATTTCTGAAAAGAAAATCAGAGCCAGATTTTCTCCACCATTTTTTTTGGCTCCACCAGAGCCACAGGGGGCCAGATTTAGAAACACATGCCCATGCCTGAGCAAGAGCCAAGTCCCATGTGCTCCAAGGCTCCTCTGCCCTCCCTCCTACCAAGGACATGACAACAGTCCCCATTAGCTCTGCACTGGCCTGCCCGCTGGGACAGAGGGCACCTAGGACATGCCAGGGCCTGCAGCTCCACGCCCTGCTAGTGCCAGGACACACAGTGAAAACTCCAAAGCAAAAATAAACAATATTCACTTAAGAGTCATCCCTTTCGCTACTTCCCCTTCACCCAGGGATTTGTTGCTTCTGCCTGAGACCCAGTGCAAACACTGCTGGGCAGAGGATCTGTTCTGAGCCCCTGTGATATGTTTGTGGCAGAGTCAGGACAAGACAATCTACTGCTTGCAATGATCAGCCTGCCAAAATCTTGGGGAGGAGGCTGAAGGGTTCTCAAAGAGCATTTCTACCCTGACCAGCTGCACTCAGGTGAAAGTCATGAGTAGCCAGGTGATGCACACAGTGCTCTTGGCTCCTAACAAATGTCCCTACCACAGGCTCCTGACAATCAAGTACTAATAGACCAATGACGCCAAACTGAGGCACAGGCCAAGGAACTCGAGTGCTTGCAAGGCAAAGCAGAGTGCAGAGTCAGGAGGAGAAATCTGGAGCCCAACCTGGCCAGGATGGCACTACGCATCATGACTGGGTAGGCTCGCAGATTCAGCACATGCAAAGGGAAGGGGAAAACAGGCAGCTATTGCTCTGCCATAGGAAGGTGGAACAATAAACTTCCTTAGGTTGCGCTTCACATAACACAGATAGGAGGGAAAAGAGACTGTAACAGCTTGTAACAGGACCAAAAGGGAAACAGGGGAGCATAAGCACGAGCAAGAATCTGTCAAACTAGGAAATCTTACAGCAGATAAATCTTTTACCAAGGTTAAGTACGTTGAAATGAGTCTACCTGAACTGGTCCCTCTCAGCTCAGTCTAGAATTAACAAAAGAAACAGCCTTGCAGAAATCATGATTCACCTAGCTGACCTCAGACATCCACTTCACTCTGCCTACTGCAGCAAAGGAAATCACAGTTTTATTTTTGTCTTAGGTCAACACGGCCAGGTCGGGTGGACATACGCCAGCAGGCAGATGAATTAATTCCCTTTTCTGCTCTCCCTTGGCAGCCCACTGTAGAAGTACTGTGTGAAAGGGAGAAGGTGTTTAGCTAAAGAGGCTGAGACCTGCTCCTGCTCATCATGACCACAGCTGCATTAGTCTGCTCAGAGTGCTGCTGAAAGAATTACCCACAGTCCGGGTACCCGTGGGTCTGACACCTCCATCCTCTCTGCAGACAGTCACAGTTCAACACTCAGATCCTCTCAGCCCTGACTTACCTTTTGGTCCTCCTCTTTGGTCCAAGGGCCTTTAACCAAGTCTGGGTTCAACACTCTCAGCCAGCGGTACTGACACTGCTGATCGCTGCGGTTCTAGGAAAAGGAATGAGAACAGCTATACATTAGACTGGAGGCTCCAAAAGCCCCTACAGCCACAGCAGTCCCCACACATGCAGGCCATCCCACAGAAATCCTGCAGAAGCCCATGAAGAATACATACTATGAGTATGGCACTGGGCACAGAGACAGGAACCTCAATTTCTCAAGCCAGCTCCAACAGACTCACCCTTAAAAGCCCTCTATACAAGGATGTCTCCACGTTCTGAAGAACTGCTTCACAGCCTGGGGCCGCAGCCCCAGAACCGAGCCCCGCTGTGCAAGGTGCTGCACAGACGCAGAACACCAGCACACTGAGCATAAGAAGCAACATGAAAGCACTGATTCCCAACTGGGCAAGGGGTTACTTACAGGAAAGTGACTGGCCAGGAACTTCCAGTCATTCTGCCCGTAATGTCTTACTAACATCTTCAGCTGCTCATCCTGCAAAGAACAAAGACATCCACTTTCACATGCATTGAGGTAACACACACCCACAGGCACCCCTGGGCTGATGGCATGAAGAGAACCAGCTAGGTATTTTGAACTGTCAGGGAGGTTTCTTTGGCATGCTGTGTTCAGGGGTGAAAGGTAGCTCACACCATCCTTTAGCAGCACTCCAGTACATGGAGCCCAACTGTAACAGACTGTTTGATCCTGGGCTCTGTACTAGGGCGAGCTCATACAGTGAGCGCAAAACAAGAGCTCGGCTATGTTGCCGTACAGTCTGGTCCAAACCCTGTGGCCAAGGCTATCTGCTTATCCAGCCCCTGTACAGCCCTGACCAGACAAGTCCATATCCCAGCTCAGCCACTGCTCTGGCCTGGCCAAGAAAGCTGACTGGTTTATGTGTATCAGCACTAGCCTGGTGGTCTACTGTCTTTCAGTCCTACTGGGTTCTACAGCATTTCTTTCAGGAGCCTTGCTATAGCCCAGGTGTGCCAACTGTTACAGCTCGCAAAGCCTGTCATAGGTGTTCTTGCCTGCGTGTTCTGGCTGGGCAAACAGGCAAGAAATACTCCCTGCCCAACGGGAGCCCGAGACTCTGATGCCTGCACAAAGACCCCAGGGGAGACAGGGCATCTTGTAGCTCTCACACAGAACAAAGATGATAGAAGAACCAGGACGAGGGAGAAGAATATTCCAAGTAATTTCAGGCTCTCAGCCAGAATGACTAAGCCATGATCCCAACAGTCTCAATGCTCCCTGCTTTTGCTACGGAAAAGGAAGCACATTTTCACTGTGCAATTCAACTTCTTGGAGGCCTCAGCCAACCTCTGGAACCCCTCTTTGCTCACCAAAATGCTGTAGGCAGAATATGCCTCACTCAGGGTTCACATACTTAAGCTAAAGTGGTTGGAGCTCTTGCTCTTCAGGCTGCACTTCAAACTCCCCTGAACCTCTTAGCCTCATTAAATCCTCAGCTCACATGAGCAGAGCAGACACATGGTCTTCCCCAGCAGCAAGACAGCAGGAAGTGGTGTCTTGGCCAGCAAGTGAGGACTTGAGGTGGAAGCACCAAAGCCCCAAGTGCCAAGCCAGAGGCCCACCCCAAAGCACCTGCCCTCAGCAAGTGCTGTGCTCTCACTCACCTCTTCTTGTGTCCACTTGATTTTGCACCGTCCATCCCGCTGCTCTGGCACATCCGAGTCAGTATCCTGGTAATGCAGCTCATCCTGCTCCTCGCTAGAAACAAGCAAAGATTACAATTTCCATCTCTGATGACAATGTAGCAGAAGGAGCAACCTCCAGCACATGGCAGAGCTCCAGAGAGCAACCAGCACCGTGCAGAGCAGAGCTCAATGGACTCTCTTCCAGCACTGAGCCCCAGCACCTCACAGACATCCAGAGAGACACCCCGAGGTTAAAGGAGTCCCTCAGCTTTGGGGTCCCAGTACGTGCTAGCAATTTTTGTGCTACCGAGCAGGGGAAGGAGACTTTCTCGTTCCTGCTCCCTTCTGTTCCCCTGCAAGGACTTTACATCCAGAGACCGGCACCATTTCCCCTCCTCACAGCTCACAATCTCCCGGATTGCTGGAGTAAAGACCAGGGACGCAAGTAGCAGCCAGAGTCCAGGCAGCGAGTGCTGGGAGGGCAGCCCGAGGGACCCCGC
>NW_010264734.1:0-9498 GCF_000690775.1 Eurypyga helias
ACCCCTGAGGAACACCACTCGTTCCTGGTCTCCACTCAGATGCTGAGCCGTTGACCACCACTCTGAGTGTTACCATCCAGCCAGTTCTTTATCCATCGAGCAGTCCATCCATCAAATCCATGTGTCTCCAGTTTAGAGACAAGGATGTTATGTGGGACAGTATCGAAGGCTTTGCATAAGTCCCGGTAGATGACATTTGTTACCCATCATCTATCCACCAGGGTCATGACCCCATCGTAGAAGGCCACCGTATTTGTCAGGCACAGTCTGCCCTTGGTGAAGCCATGTTGGCTGTCACCAATCGCCTCCTCAGTAAACTTAATCACCTCCTTAATATACTACCAATTAATTAGTTGGTGGACTGCTCATAAAACGACTGTTCAAATGTCCTCAATATTGGAGTATGAATGGCCAGTGAACTATATTGCCTTCTGGTGTTGGCAAAAGGTATTGCAGGTGTTGCAGTGTCTGTACAAAAGGCTGGCTTGAGTTCACGATTTAAACATATGTGGTTTTAGCCTAAGTTACAAAATGCTTTCCCAGAAAAACAGTGTTTTCTATTTCAACTTCCAAGGAGTAATTTACTTACCAGAAAAAATGTGACAGGCAAAAGTATATGGAAAGGTTAGGATTGGTGCAATATCCTAAAGTGATAGACGATAGACAACATTCTACGGTTTTCATTCACATGTGAATCTTGAGATGCATTTGTACTTAAAGCTAGTGGATTTTCATACTATCAAGTAAAGAAAAATTCTCTGAAAATACAATGCAAATAACAGGTTGGAGCAGAATACAACTATTCAAGAACAAAACTATAAAGTTCTGTGAGGTAGTTGTGTTGAAAATAGCATTCTGCCTGAAAGGATTTAAGATTATTCTTTTACATTATACTCTGGTAAATAGTGATACTGTAAAAGCTAGAAACAAAGTCTTTGCTATAATTTGAATACAGGAAGGGAAAAAAAAGTTCAGTTGCACTCTGAAAGTTTCTTACACACTACTAAAGCACATTGATGAAGAAAGATTCCTTATCTTTCTTGTAGGTGTTCGCAGCTAAAGCATCCTTTTTCCATAGCTCAAGTCGGGGAGGATACACCTATTAGAGTTGCCTTATAGCTCAGGGTATTGGCAAAGTCAGCACATGTCAATTCAACTGTAGTGCTCGTTAGCATTTTTTCCTATGTGAATTAAAATATATTTTAATGAGAGGTGGTTGATACCAGGTTTTCTGCCTCAGAAAATGAGAGACCTGTGCTGTTTCTTACTGTCAGGTGCTTGTTCCTTAAACAGCCTACTGTTTCTCAGAGCAGTTGGTTAAGCTTCTTGATTTTCTTGGCTGGATGGTATCTAGCATTTTTTGACCCCTCCTTTAGAAATAAATCTGACTATAAATACTTCTGATATTCACTGAAGTTGGTCTAATGGGACACTTAGCATGAATCTTACTGGTTTGAAATGTGCATATAGATTAACTATTGCTAACTTCCTGTACAGTGCCACCAGAGAAGCCCAAGAACTTAAGTTGCATTGTGCATCAGGTGTCAAAACTCACGTATCCTATGACTTGTACCTGGAACCCTGGAAGGCATACATTCCTGGACACTCACTTCAGGTTGAAATACAGATGGTAAGTAGCCCTCTATAGAATATCTGAACAATTTTGAAAAATATTTGTAGGCTAAACCAAACTTTCTTGAAATTCCTTGATACTTTGAAAGAGTTCGTAACTTAAATCTAGTTTTCTGAAGCATTGCTGTCTATTCTGGGGGGAAGGGAAGATTTGAAGAAGTTCACATTTGAAGTAATTCTGAGTCAGACTTGAAATTTTGTTGCTGCACTTACTTTGGAGTAACAGCTATCTTGTATTTTTTCATTTTGCAAATACATAATTAGTGTGGCTTGAGTACAACACCCCTAATCATTAGGTGGCTGGACCCAAATTATATATTTTACATTTTTCTGTGGTGACTGTTCTGTCCCATTCTAGACAAGTAGATGGCCCTGTTCATTGCAGGAGGGTTGGAACTAGATGACCTTTAAAGGACTCTTCTAACCAAAACTGTTCTATGATTCTAATTAGAGTAACCAATCTGTAGTGACTGAATTTTGTAGAGGTAGTACCTACTCTGTGCTTCCTGAGTGGTGTTTGTCCACCGGCAGTCCTAACATGAAAGCTTCAGCAAAAGTATTTCTCCTGTGAAAGCAAGTAAAATATTTTTCAAGCTCTTCAGATGTGTTCTTGTAGTTTAAAATGGAGTGGACAGAATCATTGTTCTGCTCTGGAAACAGGAATGACTGCCTACAGCTTTCTATCTACCCTATTCCACTGAAGTGTTTTGGTGGTAAATGTAGTAGAAAGTATGCAGAGATAGAAAACCTTAATGCTTTGCAAATCTCCTGGTGCCCCTAGAACTATCTGCTGTTAGTGCAGCAGCAGATGGTCAACAAAAGTGATGTGTAGCAGCTGTGGCACTACTCTTGAAGGGTATGCAGGTAATACTGACTACATCTTTTAATGCTCCCAGTTACTAGCAATATTGCTTTTTATTAAATGTATCAATTCTTAATCTTTATTTTTTAACTCAGGATTTACACTATAATGACAATGCCATGGTTTGTTCTTTTGTAGATATGTGACTTGAAGTCAAGAGATTTTATTCTAGTTTCTATTCTAATGCAGTCATGCATTTGTGGCAGAACAAAACATTCTGATCTTCACCTTTTCTTTCCACCCCTCTGCTTGCAAAGTTAATGGCAGAGGGGAAGCATACAAGCTAAGCTGAGGGATCACTCTGATCAACTTAAAAAGATTCTCTAAAGGAAGCCAAACTTACTGCTTTTTAACTTTTTTTCCTTTTTCTTCCCATTTATTTAGGCCACAAGAGAACTTTCCTGACTGTATACCTAAGGTTGTAAACAATTCTTGTACAATTACTGATGTTCAATTCTTTGTTAACCTGGAGGTCTGGGTAGAAGCAGCAAATGCTCTTGGGAAGGCTGAATCTGATCCTCTTGTTCTTGATCCCATTGAGATTGGTAACTATATGCATTTTATTAAAGCTTTAATAGTACGTAACTGCTGCTTCTGTGTATATTGCTGAATTGGTTGTTAATGTTTCTTCACTGCAAGAACTAACACTGCTAAAGTACTGTTAACTAGAACTTGAATTATGCTGGAAAAAGGTAGGGAAGGTGAGATATTTGATCACAATTCAGATAGCAAGTTCTTGTTGAGTAGTGTGCTTTAGAACCTAGTGTGAAGTGGCAGCCATGTGAGCTTGTGAAAGGCTGTAATACTAGTTTTACAGCACAGTGTACCAAGTGCTAGAGGCGTGATAAAATACAACTGTAAAATTGACTTTTAACTCCTTCTCTTCTAGTTAAACCTCTGTCTCCACACAACTTATCAGTCAACTCAGGAATACTACCAACTGTTCTGAAGCTTTCTTGGGAGAATCGGATTTCAGCAGCTGTGATGAAGCTGAAATTCAATATTCGCTATAGGATCACTGGTGACACAAACTGGATGCAGGTAATACCACTAATGGCTCTTGTCACTTTTCTGCTGTAACCCAGACATTTGTCAAACTGTAGAAGTCCCCTCATGCTGCAGTTCAGAGGATTTACTTTATTGTTAGGCCTTATGAGGCCTCCCAGGATAGTTTATCTGGCCTGTTCATAAAAATTGTGATCTAGGCTCTTTTTTTTTTGAATATGAGCCAGCAGTGTGCCCAGGTGTCCAGGAAAGCCAGTGGCATCCTGTCCTGCATCAGAAACTGTGTGGCTGGCAGGACTAAGCCAGCGATTGTCCCTCTGCACTCTGATGCAGTCGAGAAATTGGAAAAGAGTAAGGAATATGCCTTATCTGTAGTGCACTATAATATGTTCATGTCATCAGGAGCTGCGGGATTTTTCTTCTACCTCAGTCTGTGGACACATTTTCAATAACTTCTCAGTCTTGCCTTAAGCCTTCTCTCAGAGCAGCAGTATTTCAGAAACACTCTTCTCATCAAGATCTTCTTCAAGTATTCTGAATTTCATGACTTATTGGAAGGAAGACTGCTTCTGACTTACCAAAATGTGGTGTTGGAAGCAGATAGCATAACACAGCTGCTGGTGACTAATGTAACATATTCCTTTTGGAGGAACTTTCTGAGCTTTAGATGTAGAGATTGAGGTATCAGTGTGTTGACCTTAATAATTGAAGAGCACTGTCCTGCACAGCTTATTCCACAACTCCAGGATCTGTTGATATATTGTCCTCTTAAGTTATTTTTACTGGTCTTGCCGTTTTTAACATATGCACAAGACAGTTGAATTAGTAACTTCTAAAACAACTGAGCTTGCTTAATGGTAGAATTTGACTACTTTGACAATTGTTTGCACTCAGGATTAACTTCTTGAGTATCCTGCATGTATGTTTAATCTGCAGTCATTCCTCTTGCAGGGTTGCCCATTATAAACCCCTTAATTGCAAGTGGAATAACAGTTGATGGAGTCAGTGTGTGTGTGTGTATACCTACATATATCTATTACCTACATCACACATCTGTTTCTGTACATATACAGTGAGAATATTTTCTTGGCTTTCAGTTGCTAATCTAAGATAAAGGAAAGAATTTATAAAAATAAACTCATTTATTAGCAAAAGTATAAACTATTCTAAAAAAATTTCCAATGTCCGTTAAGAAACAGTGTTCTGTATCAGTGGAAGCACTGATGTGGGATATTCTAGCATTATAGGAGGATTCTAGCACAGGTATTTTGCCATCAATAATCAAGCAAATAATCTAGCAAAGCTCTGAAATGAGAGGTGGGACATTACAGGTTAGTAAGTAAAGGAATTGTATGGGAAGGAAGGAGAGGAAGACAGAAACTAATTAAAAAAGAAGACAAACTAATTAAAAAAAAGAAAATAGAATACAAGAGAATGTCCTGAAATAGCTGCGTAGCTGTTCTAGTGTAGGTGTTGTATTATACCTGGCAAATACACAGAACTATGATTGATCCATTACCAAAAAATGGTTGAGAATTGAAGCTTCTGCAAATAAGAGGGAGAAAAACTGTTGTTTGTATTGGGTGTGTGTGTGGTGGGGAGCCCTCTTGGATGGGAGCTGTAGTAGCACCGAACTCAGCTTTACAATTTTTTGATCAGTGCCTCTCTAATCTTTCTTCCATTTACAGGTTCCTCCTGAAGATACAGCTTCACCAAGAACTTCATTCAGTGTTCAAGGGCTCAGACCCTACACAGAGTATGTCTTTTCAATTCGTTGCATGAAGGAAGATGGAGTGGGCTACTGGAGTGACTGGAGTGAAGAGAAGACTGGGGTCACCACTGAAGATAGTAAGTAGTACATGAAAGTAGATCACTGACTTTCAGAATATGTGATTACTCAGCAGTTTGGCAAGAACCAGGTGAAATTGTGTATCCTCACCTGAGCTGTTTGATTAAATGTGCAGCAAGGCTCTCTTGAATTGCTTTCGGCATTGACTGGCTCAACCCATGCATTGCAAGGAGCATGAGAATAGCTTCCCATAAAGCTAGTCTAGAGGTGCTTCCTGGAAATGGCTGAAATGGGAGGCAGAAAAGAAAAGCTTTCTTCATAGAAAGCTGTATTGTCAGTCTTGTAAAAGAGATGTAGGCTTTATGCTTGGTGTTTTTGTTTTGTTCTGAAGGTTATCCTCTGTAATAGAAGCTATTCTGCCTGTGTGAAAGGTTGGGGGATTTTTTTGGTAGACAGACTGCCTTAGTTTATGAACAATTCAGTGTTTAGGAGACCATTACATAAAGTCATAGGTGAACACGGTCAGTAAGTATGAAACAGAAGATTTCAGTCATACAAGGTTACATAGACTTCTTCAAAAACTTAATAAAGCAGTGATACGAAATAACATGTGCATGGGAAATGTAGCCTCTTATGCATCGAAGCATCTAAATAAAACACTCTGGTTTACCCTTAACTTTTCCCGAAGTCTTCTGCATCTGCAACACTTTCTTGTTTGTCAGTAATTTACAGCTGCCTCTGCATTGTCTTGTACCTGCCCACTCATTTACAATATTCTACACACAGTAATCAAGAGTCTTGCTGCTCTTCACTGGTATGGTTGTCACTGGTAGCTTAAAAAAGAGCATGCCATTTATTAACCACTGACTTTATGCAAGATTTTGTCAGTGTGGAAAACGGTTTTATTTTGGCTGTATGTGCATCTTTTTGAATATATATATACATATATCGCAAAACCCACTGTTTCCTTACAATTTCCTTTCTTGATGACATAATCATTAGAGTTGTCTTGTAGATCTGTACTTGTAATAATACCCTGTCGCCTTGCAGTAGAGGTGAACACTGAATTGTTGCTATCATGATTTAATGAGGAAAACTGCTTACCAACATCAGCTCTTTGGGGACAGTATTTGGGTCTTGTGTAGCGTTGCACAAAACTTTTCAAGCAGGATATGTATAATTTCAAAGTATAAACCTACTAATAAACATACACAAAAGACATCAAATGACTAGGTTTAAGTTCACAACCCTGGGGAAAAAACCTGCTTAAGACCCTCACTCAAGCGTCTGCCTTCACTGCTTTGTGGAACAAATCCTCAGCATTGCAAAGTTGCTGCCACACACCAAATCTCTTCTCACTGGCTCATAGACTCAGCTGTCCTTTCAAATCCTTGTCATGCTCCAGTCAGCTGTTAGAACATTTTCTGTTTTCACTGGAGGGTATGTTCTGCAGGTGTCCTGCATCGCCCTTGACTCATTTGTATTCCTTCAGGGCAGTGGCACTGAGACTGCTTGCTACTGCACTCAGTGTCTTCTAAGCTGTGTCCGCTGCATTCCACAGGATGTTTAACTCCATTGATTGCTTCCAGCTGCTTATGAACAACTGCGTTGCTTGAAATGTACTGTGACATTAAAGTAGCTACAACTCACCCTTACGAATTTGAACTACTTTACAGCTCATGGAATTCACTGCAGTACTTCCCCACTAGAGGGGCTCTCCTGCAAGTTTGTTCTTAAGTACAGAGGCTGTACCTTCTGTCACTGAGTTATGCCACAACCATTGGTTGAGTACGTTTAGCATTTTTCTATGGTGCTCTTTTTTTGTTTGGCTGGGGTTTTTTGCAGCATTTCATGACCTAACAATTGTTGCAACAACTGTAAACTCGTACAAAATAAAGTTGCACAACAATGACTGAGCAGTAGTTGTTGGAACGCTGACATTAAAATCACACCCATGCATTTGTTACACTGTAAAAAATCCTGTTCTCAGTGAATTCTTACATTTTCCATTAACAGAACAAAAATGCATGCAGTGTATATCCAAACAAAACCTAGACCTAGGCATCGGTCCCTTTAATTTCCGTTCCAAATAAAAGACCCAGGTTTTGATGTGTAACTTACCTTTCTGTGGTTTTTTTTTTTTTTTTTTCTTTCCTCATTCATCTGAACTGGAACTAATTTAGCATCTTTAATAGATGCTTGAGAAGTGCTAACTGGTATCTTCTTGAATCTGAAGAACTTCTGTTGGTGTCAGGATGCCTCATGTTAGTATCTTGCTAAAGGTAGAACAGATCTGATTTCAGTGTGCAGTAAGCTGTTGAGGAATACCTGTGCCATTAGTTGTGATATACTGCAAATGTAAAACAGTCTGTCATCTGCTGGTAGAACAACATTTTAACAGATTGTCGCAGCTACCCTTCCTAAAGATAACAGGCTAGTCACACTTTTTCTACATTGCTGGCTAATCAGTTAGTATTTTTTTTGCTATTGTGGCAATAAGTTGAGAGTAAAATAATTTCCTGTTCTGAGTTTGCTTACTCACAACTTCAGAAGTGTGGTCACTTCTTGCAAATGCCTAGATTGACTTGCATATTTATAGGATAGTAGGATAACATAAGTGGTAAAGGAGCTCATGAGATCTGTAGTTCCCTGATCTTTTTTCTACCAAGCAGTGGGCTCAGAAAAGGGACATCAGGTTGCAGTTTTGGCAAAACCTGTACCAAAATTTTATTCATTGATTGTTCACTGTACATTTGGCTATTGCAAAAATCAAACAAAACAGACACAGGATACAAGTTACATAGACTATTATTATTTCTCTCAATCAAATTATAAAACTGACTTCTAAATGTTGTGCTTAGTCTAAGACTGTTAGACCCATATCCCAGGAGATCCCACATCTGCTTGCCTTCTACATTCAGAAGGTTTGGTGTTTGTCTCGGTAGCAAGCTCCCAAGATGCACATATAGTTACCACTGCTATATGCAGGAAAGTATACTATATTTCCATATGGTTCTATCTAAGTGCTAAGTACCGCAATTATCAAGTGACATTTCAACGAATCCTTAAAACACAAAGACACATATGTATGATCGTGATGCTGAAGAGTAACAACAGAATTCTGGCAATTTTGAAATCTTCTGGCAGCTGCTTTACTACCTAGTCCTTATCAGGAAACGACGACTTTGTATCTCCAGATAGTGACTGTATCCAAGGGTCTTTATGGCCAGCAGAGCAGGTTTGCTGCATAGCTGTGTATATTACAATAATATGCACTGTCATTTCTGGGGATTCTAGAATTAGTGAATCACCTCAAAGGGACTTGATTTTAAAAAGCTTGTTTGGTTTTCTCCTGAATCATCAATAGCAGCAGCATTGGGAGTCAGTTGCTGATTTCTGACTTAGAAGAGAATCGGGCTGCGTGGGGATTTTGTCTTGTTTTTCCAGATACTTTATTATTTTCAATTACAAACTCTTCCAATTCTAAAGTTGTGAGGATTGAAACTACTTTAGTTTTCATTTTTATGTCATTGCTAGTTCGATAGCCTGCAAGATTGGGTTTGTTTCTGGCTTATACTGATCCTACCCCATATGGAGCCAATGAATGGGCTTTCTGGCTGTGTTGCATGATACCCAGTGAGGAATCTGTTCTTCCTTCCCACTGCTGCTACGAATATTTTGTGATATCTGCTTAGCTTCTATGTCAGCCTTTTTTTTTTTTTCTTTTTTTCTTTCTTTTTTTCCAAGCCTTTAAAAAATGGTGCTTTAGCCTTGCCTGCTTGCACTATTCCTGGTCTCCGTTCTGGCCCAGGCAGCAGCTGAGTACTAGGCAACTGCTTGCTCCCTCCTCCCCTGATGCGATGGGGAGGAGAAAATACAAGGACAGGGAGGGATCGCTTGCCAGTTATGGTCACAGGCAAACCAGACTCTGCTTGGGAAAAAGAATCAATTTAATTTGTTACCAATCTGGATCTTAAAAACTCCTTTCCCCTACTCCTCCCTTCTTCCTGGGATCAGCTTTGCTTCCCATTTCTCTGCCTCTTTCCTTGCAGTGTCACAGAGGGAGGGGGAATCGGGGTTATGGTCAGTCCATCACACACTGTCTCTGCTGCTCCCTCCTCCTCCAGGGAGGATCCTCACACCCTGCCCCTGCTCCAGAGTGGGCTCCCTCCCACGGGAGACAGTCCGCCATGAACTTCTCTAACATGAG
>NW_010264734.1:9838-18853 GCF_000690775.1 Eurypyga helias
ACTAATTGGCCAAGCTTCTAGCAGCTTCTCACAGGAGCCACCCCTGTGCCCCCATCCCCCACTGCCAACAACCCAACACACTGTAATATCCTATCTGTTCCTTAGCGCTTTCCCAGGCGCCCTCTTAAGCAATCTGTTTAGTTCAGCATTTCAGTGCATGCCTTTAAAGAGAGTCAAACCAATACAGGTTCATTGTTTAAACACCACTTTATGGTTGGAGCTTAACTGCACTGGATCAGAAACCCATCCTTATTTATCCTAATTGAGTTTCTAGTAATGAGTTTTGATTGAATTCACATGTCATCTTATATTGGGGAGATAAGAGTGAGATTGTAGTATATACATATACCCTACTTGTTTAAACACCATGGAATTTATGTGTACATAATGGCATTGCTTCAGCTCTCTGCAAAATTAACTTTCTCTGGGGGAGGTACTGTAAAATATTCAACTTCTAATGACAATACGGTTTTGGTTTCTGTGGTTTAAACAGCCTGAACAATGAGGATTTCAGGACTGCCTGCCTATTTAGACTGTGTTGCTGTTCTACTATGGTGACTGTCTTTTCACAAATACTGCTATTAGTGATTAAGTGACCATGCCTTATTCAGCTTCAGAGCAAAGGTGTTATAGTAGGAAATGAACATGAGGCAGGTCATGTTACATTCATAATGGATTCTGTGTTAGGTAAGATGTGCAATTACTTCTGTTTCATATGAACGAAATCAGGGTACTCCAGTGAGATTGTTAAGAAAGGGTTCCCTTTATGTCAATTCCCAGTTCTCCTCCTCTCCTGGTGTAAAGGTTAAGAGGCAAGATGGACACCGTAGACTGGATATTGTTTATTGGAGATAAAACAGCCAAAATCTCATAGTGATTAATATAAAAGATGGAATAAAAGAACTCCCAGAGAAAAAACAGTCTAGCAAGATTATACGTGTAAATGCATTTTAAGGTCATCTTTCTATTAGGCCTAAGGCCCTCACAAAGGATTGGCTACTTTTTATTGCTTTATGCACTGAAATAGATTGATTCATTCTATTTTGAAATTAATTTTATAGTGGAAATACCACTTGAATTGTTTTACAGTACTGATGCCAGGAAGTATTGTAGTATTGTAAAAAAGTACTGCAGTTCTGTTACCCTTTTTAGCGTAAAGGATATAAGAAACATGGGGGATTTTAGCAGGAGAAATTTGTCTCCTTGTTAACTTTTCTGTGCTTTCCTTTTGTAGGTGACTTGATACTGAGGGGTAGAGAGAGTGTTGCAGCTACAGACCATAGCAGTGTTTGCAGTATACAGATGTGTAGGGCTGTGTTTCTGGACACAGGCTGCACAGTGTAGCTTTGGTTGTGCCTCGCTCAGCACTGTCATCTTCAGCCCATTGTTGCAGTTGCTTAGCCTAGTGACTCAGTTATTTTGGTATTGCATACTTAGAGCAGAACTGGGGTTTTGTTCATCCCTTCAGGACATCTCTCCAGGCAGGTGCTCCACTTCATATGGCAAGTATATTTTCTTTGAGGAACTAAGGAAACACTTTTTGTATATGCCTTTATTGAAGAAGAAAAAAAAAAAAAAGGGAAAAAAAGGTAAACATCTAGTGATAGTCAAAGGATGAATTCAAACAGGTAAAATAGAAGTATTTATACTGTTCACTGTTTCTTTCATCAGAACCATCTAAAGGACCATCCATATGGAGGATAATTGATGCGTCTTGCTCACCAGCTTCCTGGACTGTGCATCTGATGTGGAAGGTAAAGCGACATGACAAACTGCAGGAATTGAGCATTCTTTTAAAAATCAGAGTTTTTAAGTGTCAAAATTTAACTTGACAAACTTGAGTAGATAGCTGGGATAGTACAGATTTCATTGATAGAAGGAGTGACTTTAATATTCTTATTATAATAATAGTTATGAAAAATAAGAAATACGAATGTAAAGGCTATCATTTAACTGACACACATGTGTGATCCAGAGTATACAGGATCCACTTTCAGATTCCTGACTTGCTGTCCGTAATGTGGAATTGGAACCTTCCATTTGAACAAAGTAAACCTTCGTGTTATGTCTTCTGCTGTATCCTAAAACTTCTGCAACACTGTCTGAACAGGGATACTCCAGCTGCAAAACCCATTAAGCACAGAGATGGTCCAGAGGCTAAACTTCCTAAATACAGCTCTGCACATTTGCATGCAGTAGGCTGCTGTGCCTAGTTGGATAATTAGTCCAAAGCTGAGAAAATGAATGCAGTTATGGTCTGTCTCCATTTAGTGCTTTCTGTTGGTCTATGACCGTTTGATCTAGCTGTCTTACTATTACTTTTTCCCTATTACTAAGTGGCTTGTGAGAAGTTAAACGTATAGTCATATGGCGTAATTTTTTCGTGTAACTTGCATGCAGCTTCTGACATTATTTAGCTTGTAACAGGAAAACTGGTACTTTATTACAGTTTCAACAACTTTATCTGAAAACTAACACTGTTACACAGAAACATGGTATTTTTCTGTGTTACTAGATAACACAGAAACAAGTATTTTTCCATGTGTAATAAAAGAAAACTACTTGGGCTTGCATTTAGGTTCAGCACAGCTTAAGACGTGAGATTCCCATAAAATGCAGGTTTTATCAACGTGTTCTGCAATCTTTACAGAATGTCTTTTATTAAACCACAAGGTAGGATTGCAAACCAAGAAAAAGAGGATTTAAACCACAAATAGTTCTGGAGGTTACTGTTTTACAGAAATGAAAGAAGGTTATTTGCGCTTTCCTTAAATATGCAATAATTTGGTCTATGTAACTTGTCTTGCTTTCAGATTTTTTAATCATGCATCAAAGACAATAGAAGTTGTCATGTTTGTTCAGTATCGGTCTAATCAATGATGTGTTTCTAACAGGCGTTGGAGCCATTTGAAGCCAATGGAGTAATCTTGCAGTATGAAGTTACTGTCAGAGCTAAATCATCTCTCTCCAGTCCACCAGAGAAATACAGCGTTAATACCACCAACCTTACATTAAAGCTGCCGAATGGAACTTACGAAGTGACTGTCATTGCCCGTAATAGGGTCGGGGCATCCCCTCCATCAGTTTTACTTATCCCAGCAAGTAATTCAAAAGGTTAGTGTCCTAGTATTGTCTCTTTCAAATGCATCTGCATGCCTTTTGTTATGAAAAATCTTCAGTATTGTAAAATGCTACTTTTTACATGGACAAATAATTCAGGAATTACTGAACGTATCTACAGGCTTATGCTTTACAGTTACGCTACCATATGTATACGAGGGAGCATGCAGTTTTATGTACAAGTTCATTTGAAGCTGGGTGTGCTATTTTACTGTTCTTTTTGATCCTTAGAGCTAAAGTGCACTATATTCCCTATTGTTCCTTTTCTTAGTATAGCAGGCATTTTTGTTTTCTTTTTAAAAAAAACAAAGGGTTCGAGAAGCAAGTATCTCCTACTTTGTTTATATACTATCTCACCATCATTACTCCTTTTGCTTTCTGATTTTTCACCCTTATGTTGTCCCAGCCCCACTCTCCCACATTTTCAGTATCTGGCCTGGTTGCTTTCTCATCTGCTTGAACTGTTTCCCTACCGTTCATGTTCCTTTTTATGATGTTCCTTTCACTGTGCTGTAGTGGTAACTACAGGCTGGTTTCTCCTTACTTCCAGCCTCCTCTTAGACAATCCAAACACTACCAGGACAGGAAGTGAAAATTAAGTATACAGACAGATGCTGCTTTTAGTGTAAACTCCAATGGATTCCTATGGGTTCTAAACCTGTTAGATGAACTAATTAAGGTTATGTTTCAAACAAAGTAGTGTTGCAGACAGAAGTGCTTGGTAAGATACATGAGTGTGAGAATTGGGATGGGAATTTGGAAGTGTCTCAAGACCTTCTCTTTTGGAAAAAGTGTAGGATCTCTTTACTGTGCAATAATCCAAATTACTGTGTTTGAGAACAGAGAAGCTGAGTCTAATTTCTAGTTTCTAAATAGCCTCATACTGTTGATTTTGGATCTCTGATAGAAAGATTTAGAAGTAAGCATCCAAATTTTAGAAAATGGCTTTTATATTCACTTAGCTTCCATCAAATTGTCACCATTAAAATAACCCAAAAGCATCCACATATAACACAATAGCTATTATGAATATCTAGTGGAAGAATGGTCGATATTTATCACTTCTATGTTTTCTTTCATCCCAGCTCCTGTGAAGAATGTTAGGACACTACCTAAAGATGGCAAGTTGTGGGTAGGGTGGACTGCTTCTAGAAGTTCTGTTCTTAAATATGTCATCGAATGGTGCCTGGTGTCCAACAGCTCTGACTGCATCATAAACTGGCAGAATGAACCAGGAAATGTGCAAGGAACATACTTAAAAGGTATTTAGCTCATAAATCTCCATATACTTTGTAAAACACTCTAAAAAGCTAGTAAGTATTCTCAAAGTGAGGAACATTCTCATGCTAACTAGAATTTTAATGTAGGACAGGAATCTGGAACAATGCTGAGGCCTTCTCTTAGTTTATCATGCATGTGGAAGATTCTGTGTATTTTTGTCAAATACAAAACTGGTGTGGTCTTGCATTCTGAAATTTATATGATGTAACAGCAAAGGTTGCATTTTGGGTTTAGTTTTCTTGTTCTTGGAAACCGTTAAAATAGTGAAAGGCTGAGTTCCTTCAAAATTAAATTCCTTGATCCCTCTTTCAGGTCAAACAATGAAAACTTGATCAGTTTAACAGTTCTTTTCAGATTATGATCAGTAGCTCAACTCAGTAATATTGGGGTTCAGTGATACAGACAGATAAAGACTTTTTATTTAAAATAAATTATAAAAAAGATAATTCTATTAAGTCTGTGTATTAAATTTTAACAATTGAATATGGACCATTGTACTGAGCCTTTATTTAATAATTTGGAGCCGTAAATCTATGAGCTCTAGAAAAAAGATAGTCATCTGCATAGATACAAGCACATCTAACAAAGCAGCCAACACCCAGAACCCTGTATCTGAAGTAAATGAGAAGGATGGCAAAGAATTTGACTGTCTGTGAAACAATGTATTTTAAATTCTTTTCACTAGGTGATATAAAGCCTTTCAAGTGTTACTTGATAACTGTGTACCCTCTGTATGCTGATGGTCAGGGAAGTGGACAGTCTGTGAAGGCTTATCAAAAAAATCGTAAGTACAAAATAGTCATCTTGGAGCACATAAACTGACTTTCTTGACTAAAAATAATGAGACTTTTGCTTGAATGTGGACTACGTAATGAAAAATGGTCCTACACTTTAAGGTCATCTGACATAATTGATCTTTTCCTTTCTATCAACATCCGTTCTAGTTATTTGCAGTATTTAGGAGTTACAGATGTCTGTGGCTGACTCTTTCCGTTCTTCCAACCTTTATCAGATAATATGGCATGGCTTTATTTTATTGGTATAACACTATTTCTGTGCTGATTTATTTTAAATTTCAAAGCCAAGATTAATAAACTTCAGTTGAAGATTTCATGGGATCTGCTGATTACTGTTTTTCATATGCTTTTTTCCTGGGGGTTTCTGTCTTAAAACATCTTCGGAGTTGCTATGTTGTCTGAAAATAATGCTTTACATATGAGTTAGTCCATCTATTCCATTAAGTTTTTACGCAGTTGCAATTCAGTGCTCACTCAGACGCTGCTTCTGTGGATGGGAGGCTGCCCAACAGAACCTAATCTTCATCTGCCATTACAGGCCCTTCAAAAGGACCAACCATTCAGACAAAAAAAGTAGGAAAAGCTGAAGCTGTTTTGACTTGGAACCATCTCACAGTGGATGAACAAAATGGATTTATCAGAGGTTACACCATATATTACAAAACTATTGATGGAAATGAAACAGGTAACAGAAAGCAGAGAAGTGCGTTGTGGCATTGAATTGTTCCATCTGTCTCCTTCCTAATGCATGTTCCTGAAAAACAAGATACAGAATCGAGTGTGGCTGACAGTCTGTTTTGATGACATAAAGCTGATGTCTGAGGCATAGCTCTCCTCCATACCAAGCAGAAAAGTCCCTAATAACGTCTTCCCAACATTCAGTCTGTGTATAACAATGTACTGAGTTTAGTTTCTGAAAGCTGATTTGCAGGTATTGCACTCCCATCTTTCTATCTAAATTCAGGATAAGATCATGGTATAGCAAGGGGAAGCTAGACCGTTCAAGATGTGAAGGAGTTAACTGCATTTAACTACGACAAAGACTTTAAAAAGAGAGGTATTTTTAATCCTCCTGGAGCTCTAGATCAATATATTACTGATGTAAAGGATCTTGTTTGAAGTGTATTTTACTTTGCAGGAGTGTGTATGACCTGCAGGCATAAGACAGGAAGCTAGAAAAATCCAAAGTTTTTCTTTTTTTAGTTTTGCTAAAATTGGAAGGGCCGATTATTTATACCTACCTGTCATGGTGTTTCTTATTTCTGGTTGACTATTGCTTTTTTTCTAGTTAATAACTATCTCTTTCTGGTTAGCCAGGTATTCTGCTTATTAGAGACCTTTAAGCCTCAACTTCTACTACTAGTTCAGTTTGTAGCTATATTCTGGGGAAAAAAAAAACCACAGGAAGTGAACACTTTGTGGTTTAACCCCCAGCCAGCAACTAAGCACCACACAGCAACTTACTCACTCTCCCCGATGGGGGGAATAGACTCGGAAGAGTAAAAGTGAGAAAACTCATGGGCTGAGATAAAGACAGTTCAATAGGTAAAGCAAAAGCCATACACACAAACAAAGCAAAACAAGGATTTCATTCCCCACTTTGCATTTCCTGGAGTGTTCAGCCATCTTGAGGAAAACAGGGCTCTGTCACATATAACAGTTACTTGGAAGACAAATGACTTAACTCCGAACATCTCCCCTTCCTTTTTCTTTCCCCAGCTGTATATGCTGAGCATGATGTCATATGGTAGGGAATATCCATCTCATCTGTCAGGTTCAGCTGTCCTGGCTGCGTTCCCTCCCAACTTCTTGTGCACCCCTAGCCTACTCACTGGTGATGTGAGGAGCAGAAAAGGTCTTGACTCTGTGTCAGCACTGCTCAGCAGTAACGAAAACATCTCTGTGTTACCAACACTGTTCTCAGCACAAATCATAAAAAACACAGTCCCATACCAGCTAGCCTGAAGCAAGATAACTCTGTCACAGCCAAAACCCCGATGGGGGGAATAGACTCGGAAGAGTAAAAGTGAGAAAACTCATGGGCTGAGATAAAGACAGTTCAATAGGTAAAGCAAAAGCCATACACACAAACAAAGCAAAACAAGGATTTCATTCCCCACTTTGCATTTCCTGGAGTGTTCAGCCATCTTGAGGAAAACAGGGCTCTGTCACATATAACAGTTACTTGGAAGACAAATGACTTAACTCCGAACATCTCCCCTTCCTTTTTCTTTCCCCAGCTGTATATGCTGAGCATGATGTCATATGGTAGGGAATATCCATCTCATCTGTCAGGTTCAGCTGTCCTGGCTGCGTTCCCTCCCAACTTCTTGTGCACCCCTAGCCTACTCACTGGTGATGTGAGGAGCAGAAAAGGTCTTGACTCTGTGTCAGCACTGCTCAGCAGTAACGAAAACATCTCTGTGTTACCAACACTGTTCTCAGCACAAATCATAAAAAACACAGCCCCATACCAGCTAGCCTGAAGAAAGTTAACTCTGTCCCAGCCAAAACCAGCACACACACAAAATATCAAGAAAGAGACTAAATTCAAACACTTGAACAGAAACAAATGAATCTCAGCATTTCTTGTACAAGTTGTAGTTTTATTGTGTCTGTTGTATTTTCCATACAGCCATGCATTCTACTAAAGCTGTCTTGTATATCTGCGGACATGATGTCCTAATGATACTGTGTTTGTGGAGACCTAATAAATTGTACAGAAAACTAGTGTAATATTTTTCTTCTCTTTAGCTGTGAAAGTGGATCCTTCCAAGACAGAGTACGCTCTTTCTTCTCTAACCAGTGACACGCTGTATACTGTGCGGATGATGGCATACACAGATGAAGGAGGCAGGAGCGGTCCTGATTTTACCTTTACTACACAAAAATTTGGTAAGGAAGAGTGGCACAATTAGTAGAAGTAGAAATTAATGTTGCAACAGTGCAGCAAGCCTCTGTGCAAGCTCTGATAAGAGGAGATGATTTTGTTTGAAAATTAAGGTTGTCACAGTCGTACTCAGAAGGTGTGTGATATCTAGGTAGCTTATCTAGTACACAATCCTTCATATCACTGTTACATTCTGCTGTAGTTCATAGACTCATAGAATGGTTCGGGTTTGCTATAGTTCTCTACAGAGACTCATTTTGAGGAGTTAAGTTTGTTTTATGCTCAGCTGTAGGCAGTGCTTCCTGTTTGCAATGCTAAGAGCAACAACATTAACTGAACTTAGTTGTGGAAAGCACTTCTTTAGATTTAGCGGGGTTTTGGGTTTTTTTTCTGTATAGTGTTGCTCTTCCCTAGGCATTCTGTAAGGTTTAGTTAATGATGCATATTTTATTAGAAGGAATACATAACTAATGCAGCCATGTTTGCAGGCAGAGGATGTTTTTGTGTACAGAATAAACCAGTGAAAGTCACTAGATGACTAGTGACTCATCACTAGATGACTAGTGACATTGCATACATTACTTACTTGACCATGATATTGTGGCAGCCAGTAGGCCACTGAAACACCTGGACCACAGATTAATTCACCTAGATGTTACTGTTGTAACCGCTTTGTCAGTATTACAGCTTCTAGGGCAACCTGTGTTTCCTGTTGATGCAAAGCATTAGTGGGACAACAGGCTTTTTTCATACTGTACAGAGGTTCTGATGGTGAAGCTTAAGACACAGCCCTGCAGCTGTATTCATTTTCAGATTCTCCCTTTCCCTTTGGGAATGTATGGTGCTGCCAAAGCGGGCTATCACTGCTTCTCTTCATTTTCTTCAGGGAAGGGAGAGATTGAAGCCATAGTTGTACCTGTATGCCTA
>NW_010264734.1:18873-19143 GCF_000690775.1 Eurypyga helias
TTGGAGTTTTGTTTTGCTTCAACAAACGTGACTTGTAAGTATAAGGAGTTTTTTTCTCTTATGCTTCTGATGTTTCTGGGCATAACAGAGAGGTGGCAGTAATTCAGTACAAACAAGTAAATATCCTTCCGTTAGACCAGAAAAAGAAGGTAGAGCACACCTACACTGATTGGTGATAAACATTTTTATGTTTTCTTTGAGAAATCAGGGCCTCTTCTGTTACTAATTTCTTACAGTTTATGATTAATGGCTGGAAAGCTGCCTGGAGGA
>NW_010264735.1:0-10522 GCF_000690775.1 Eurypyga helias
ACCATTCTGTGATCCTATGAAATAAATACTGGTAATGGACAAATAAGTAAAGCTTAACTCTGAAGCAAAAGCTCTCAGTATTAACTCTAAGAGGAAATGAAATAGTGTAAAGAATTTTCTCAAACTGGAACTACTAAGACTCTCCTTTTGCCTTCGGGAGTGTCGCTGTCTGGGGACACCAGCCACACATCAGCACACTCCAGTGTAATAAAAAAAGCAAAAAGCCCAGGAAACTAGGATAACACCCTAAACTGGGAAATGATCCATTGACTAAAGGCTGAAAGATGACCCATAAACTATGTTTCCTGCCAAAAATTGGCAGATTGAAAAGAATCCAGGGTAAAAACAAAAGCAGCTGTTAACAATATAGTTCAATGACTAAAAAGCAGATCTAAAAGCCAATTACTCTTGTTTCCTTCCTCACTGTATGGGTGGGACTTCTCACTAATCAGACTTTCAGATGTAACCGTATTTTCCTTATCAGAAAATCACCACTGAAGGCTTAGATGTTTCAGATGCTGGTGAAATTATATCTAATTTTAATGAGCTCCCAGGACAAGACATGCTGCAGGGAAAACAGCAGGTACTTACTGCAACTACTCCACTTCCAACACAACCAAAGCAGCTGACCTGTACTACAGAGTTTCAGTGCAGAACCTACTATTTTATACTGACTGATATTAAACACTTTATTGCACAAATAATAATTAGGCTTCAGATATTTACATTTCTGATTATTAAAAAAACAGTATTGATTTATGTTATCCATCGCCAGGACTAGTGATGGTTTCCACAGACAGCAAATGCCAATTCATCTCCTCAGAGGAAAAAAAAAGTTAATTATGTATTTTCAAATCCAGTTGGAGCAGAACAGATTTAAGGCCTTTATGATCAAAATGCAGATACTTGAAAATACTTAGAGGTATCCCTATAATGGAACTACTGTCAGTTGTCTCTATTCACTGCAATATTGATTTTCCAGGTTCTAGGAATCACATCACTGAGAGTAAGGTTAGGGTTTTTCCTACTTTGCCCTTTTAGCACTTTTCACTCATACCAACCCTAATCATAATACTTAGGCCAGCTTGAGGACTTTGGGCTAATATACTTTTTTTTCCAGAGAGAATTTCAACAGTCAATCCTGTAACAGATGAGTTCTTCCAGTCTCAGTGGTATGATTTTGACTGTCTCTGAGCCTGATAACTTGAATTAGAAACATAACAAGCATAAGAAAGAATGTTTACAAGTATAAGAAGGACATCCAAGGTAAAGTCACAGAAACTGATCTACAGTTAAGAGGAAATTTTAATACCATCACTTAAAAGGCAAAACCCCCAGATTTTCTGCACATAAGTAATCAGAATCCATTCTCATTTTCCCCTCTAGAACACTGCCACAGAATACATAAATGTTGCTATCAAAAGGCCTGCTTTGTTTCTATATATTAGAATTTTATTATTATCTAATTACCCTTCATGTTATGCCAGTTTAACATGGGTTTGAGCATGGATATTGTCCACTACGCACAACCGATGAAGCAACAAACACAAGAATGAAAAATTATTCTTTAGCCTAATAAAATCCTTGGTCATAAAAGTTCCATCAACTTCTTAAAACTGCCTCTGCAGACAAAGAATTTTTTGTCTAAGCTTTACAACAAGCATGCTCCAGTACTAATTATTTTGACTACATATTTACTTTCACATTTACAATACATACTACTCTAATATTCTCTAACTTGGAAATCTGACAACATATTTAGAGTTTTTTCTGAAGTGCATATCTTAAAGACTGTCTGCCTTACTGTAGGTCTCATTCCTGCCGATACTTGAAATTAACACAGACTTCTAGCAGCATGTAACAGCAGTCTTCACTTTGTTTATAGAATGAATACATCTGCAGTATCACAAAATCTATGGTAAAATTAAAATAATCATAAAATCATAGAATCTTTAGGTTGGAAAAACCCCTCAAGATCATCAAGTCCAACCATTAACCTAATGCTGCCAAGTCCACCACTAAACCATGTCCTTCAGCACCCCGTCCACACATCTCAAACACCTCTAGAGATGACTCAACCAGTTCCCTGGGCAGCCCGTTCCAATGTTTGAAAGTCCTTTCAGTGAAGAAGTGTTTCCTAATATCCAATCTAAACCTCACCTGGCACAACCTGAGGCCATTTCCTCTTATCCTATCAATTATTACCTGTGAAAGGAGACCAACACCCACCTAGCTACAACATCCTAACTCTATTCACCACAACTCTTCGGGACTGGCCAGACAGACAGTATTTTTACCCAGCAAAGAGTACACCCATCCAAGACACGAGCAGCTCATTTCTTCAGAAGAACGCTGTGGGAAATGGTGTCAAAGGCTTTACTAAAGTTCCAGTAAACATCTACAGCCTTTCCCTCACCCACTAAGTAGGTCACCTTGTCTTAGAAGGAGATCAGGTTCATCAAGCAGGGCCTAGCTTTCATAAACCCATGCTGACTGGGCCTGATCACCTGGTTGTCCTGTAGATGGCATGTGAGGGTACTCAAGATGATTTGCTCCATAATCTTCCCTGGGACTGAGGTCAGACTGACTGGCCTGTAGTCCTACAAATCCTCCTTCCAGCCCTTCTTATAGGTGGTGGTCACATTTGCTAGCTTCCAGTCCACTGGGACCTCCCTCAGTAGCCAGGACTGCTGATAGATGATGGAGAGTGGCTTGCTGGGCACTCCAGCAGCTGCCTCAGTATTCCTGTAGAATTCTGTGTGTCTAAGTGGTTCAACAGATCATGAACCATTTCCTCTCGGATTACAGGAGCTTCAATCTGTTCCCCATCTACTGTCACAGGGGGCTGGGTACCTGGAGAACAACTGGCCTTGCTATCAAACACTGAGGCAAAGAAGACATTAATACCTCATCTTTTTCCTCATCCTTAGTCACTATGTTTACCCCCACATCCAGTAAAGGATGAAGATTTTCCTTTAACCCTCCTTTTATTGCTAATGTATAGAAACATTTTTGATTGCCTCTTACAGAGGCCAGATTAAGTTCTAACTGGGTTTTGGCCTTTTTAATTTTCTCTCTATAAAACCTCAGAACATCCTTCTATTTCTCCTAAGTTACCTGCTCCTTCTTCCAGAGCCTAAACTTCCCCCCCCCCCACCTCTGAGTTCCAGCCAAAGCTCTCTGTTTAGCCAGGCTGCTCATCTTCCCCACTAACTTGTCTTCTGGCACACAGGGACAGCCTGCGCCTGTACCTTTAAGACTTCCTTGAAGAATGTCCAGCCTTTCTGGATTCCTTTGCCCTCCAGAACTGCTTCCCAAGGGACGCTGTCAACCAGGCTCCTAAGCAGGCCAGTCTGCCCTCCAGAAGTCCAAGACAGCAGTTCTGCTGACCACCCTCTTTACTTCTGAGGGCTGAACACTATTTCTGTCATCACTATGCTCAAGATGACCTCCAACTGTCACATCACCCACCAGTCCTCCATTCAAACTCAGCAGGTCCAGCTGGGCTCCCTCACCAGCTCTGCCACACATTTATCTTCCACACACTCCAGGAATCTCCTAGGCTATCTCCTCTCTGCTGTATTGCATTTTCAGGAGGCATCTGATAAGCTGAATTTCCCCACAAGGACAAGAGCTGGTAACTGCAAGACTTCTCCCAGCTGCTTGAAGAATTTTTCATCTGCCTTCTCAACTTGGTTGGATGGTCTATAACAGACTCCCCCCATGATACCTGTCTTGTTGGCCTTCCCCCTAATTCTCACCCACAAACACTCAAACCTGTCATCACCATCATTAATCTCTTGGCAATCAAAACCCCCCTTGACATACAGGGCTACCCTACTGCCTCTCCTTCCTTGCCTGTCCC
This sequence comes from Eurypyga helias, assembly GCF_000690775.1. NCBI lineage: Eukaryota > Metazoa > Chordata > Aves > Eurypygiformes > Eurypygidae > Eurypyga > Eurypyga helias. The sequence continues at coordinate 3,866 of NW_010264735.1, forward strand.
TTCTGAAGACTTTATAACCATCCACTGTGGCATTTCAGTTTTTCAAGTTGTCCCACCATGTTTCTGTGATGGCAACTATATCACAGTTTTCCCACTGGAAAATGGTTTCCAGCCCCTCTTGTTTGTTGTCCATGTTGCATGCATTAGTGTAGATCCACTTCAGTTGGGCTACTGATCCTGCTGCCTTTGTAAGGGGAGAAACCCAAATTCCTATGAGACCATTAGGTGCTCCTCTGCTTCCTGGTACTTCAGTAACCCCCAATTCTTTGCTGCTGCATGGGTCCCATCCCCTACCTCCACTGAGATGACAAATCAAAATGCAAATTGCTCACTCTAGAAATCAGTAGCTAGCTAGATGCACAGTGATTCCACTGGGTCAGGAGTTTGTTCCTAGTTCTGATTCGCATGTGGTATCTTAACTTTAGTACAGTCTTTTGACTTTTACCTGCGATATATCACTTTACAAATTTTGTGGTTGATTCAAGCAAAGCCAAAATCATTGCCATTGGTTTTGCAGTACACAAGCATTTATTGGTCATTATTTATCTTTAAGCTTTGCTTTCACATATTATCATCTAAACCGGCATATGCTAATCTTAGCAGCTCCAACGTACATTTTTATTCATCTTCCACCCACAGAAACGACCACATTTTGCATCTTGCTGTAGCATTATGCTGCCATCTTGTGGGCAGTAGAGCAAATGAGCATAAATAGCTTCATTGCTCGGTTTGAGGTTTGGGCTTGGTTTTGTCAGAGCTGGGCTTGTGGGTTTGTTTTTTTTTTCGGGGGAAGGAGGGGGATTGTGGGGATTTTTGAGAAAACAACTTGTTACACTAAAAGCAATAAAAAAATTAATTTCTCTCAAAACCCTCAGTCTTACCATGTATACAAAATCTTACTGCACATCTCTACAGGGTTCTGTGCATAAGTTTTGTCCCCACTGGCTAACATTCCAGACTAGAAGCTCAGCCAACTACACGCTTTTCCCAGTATTTCTCTTGGAACAAAGACAGAATGAGACTGATGAATTTGTTCCATGATGCTCAAAGCAACAGTGTCAAAGCAAGACAACACTAGTTTAGTTTGCAATTTAACACTCAGGTTCAACAAGCAATTTATTACAAGCAATTCATAAGTCTACAGACCAAAAAAAACATTATTCTTTTAAAGTTTCCAGTTTGTACAGAAAGTACTAAGCATACAACAGGTGTCATGACATGTTAAAAGTTATGATAAGTGTTAGGTCATTAGTTTGCTTTTGTCACTGTTACATAAACATGTAAGAATTGTTTCTTCGTATCGTGACCCCCCCATATAAAGGCTATTACATTTAAAAACCAGCCTGAAACACATTTAAGTTCCAAATAGGTGTTCAGAACTTTAGTACACTGCAATGACCTGATCAAACAACATCAGTTCACCCTAAACACTACATACAGGGATTTTCATTTGTTCCATTTGAGCTAGAACTATATTGCAAGGATATTTTCTTCAAATTAGTTAACTGAAAATTCATCAGAATTTGCTAGCTGCCAGCTTTGCATATTCAGCACAGTGTATGAAAGCCTGCAAGGATTTCATTAGTTTCCACTAAAATTAAATTTTTATTATCAGCTGGTAGAAAAGGGGAGGCTCAGAGACTGAAAGATGGTACTTACAGAACTGCTGTAGTAGATACGGAGATACTCTTAATTTGCACTAAGGAATGTTCACAAGGTAACCAACTGGTTCATTACATGGCATTCTGCATACCCTCAGCTAGCTGGTGGCTGCACTGGTCTGCAGCATGGAAGCACATTCTCGTGGGATGAAAAAAAAAACCCAAACCAAAAAACCCACAACTCCCTTCAACTGTTTAAGCGCCCATGAGACCAAAGTCAGCAATTCAGCCATGACACTAATATTTCCAAGTCTTAAATTCCTGACTGTTATGTCCTCCAGATTCCTAGAAGCATACTTGAGGAGGTTCAAGATATCTGATAGCTTACACACAGTTAACCTTCTTTTGCTCCTATCTTCTCCTAAAGTTCTCCCCACCATATTGCCAACCAAGTAACTTCTTTCCAAAGCTTGAAGTCCAACACAAGGTAGCACACTATCAATTTCTCAACCTAGCAGAGAAATTGGCTTCACTGGTAGGAGCAAGTGCATTTCCTTTAACCTGTAGGAAGTTTCCTTGAAACCAATACTAATTTGACTGTTTCCCATCCTTTGCTTTTTAATATCAGTGTTAACATCTGAGATACCAAATATAAACAGTGAAGGACAGTGAGCACATACTGTGGTCTTAGACAATATTTCAGCCTTAAGAGACCTCAGAAAGAGGAAGGTTTAAGAACTTCAAAATATTATGGTTTCAAGTCAAGATAGTTACAAGGTGTAGCTAGCTGAAATTACCTTTGAGTATTAAGTGCTTATTTTAGTAATGTGAATTGCATGGCTTAAAAGCCAGAAAAAAACCAGCTAAGACAACAACACTCATCTAACTTCAATTCCCCGAAAAATGTCAGCAAAATAATCAAAACAAGTAAGTTAAACACAGTTTTCCTGCTGTTTCAAGTGCTTCCTGTATATCACACTCCCTCTCCCATTCATAGGGGCCAAATAACCCAAGGTGTGTCACAGAGTGTGCTGGCTAGCATACTGTGTAATGATGTTTGTCTGCCTAATGCCTCTAGTGATAGGAAGACCAAACACCTTTTAGTACTGTATTTGCATCCAACAGTTGACTTTCCTGCTTATAGACCTGGGTTAAAGGAGTTGCTGCTATCCAGGATAATCAATTCTGTCTACTGCTGAAATAAAACACCTCTGAAAAGAAAAAAGATTTGGACTTTCAAAGGAGCTTAAGAGAATTAAACTCCTAAATCCTATTAGATTTCAATGCAGCTGGAAACCTGACTCTTTCAAAAAAAAAAAAAATCTCGAAGCCAAGAGGTCCAGACAGGCAGAAATACTGCTGTTTCACGAACACATGAGGAATGGGGAAAGAGACCAGATTCCAATTATTCTTACAGTAATTATTCTTCTTTTAAAAAATCTCATTTTATTCTGACTTTCCCATATTCATTTTGTAATAAGAGAGCAAATAATTTATTTCTTAAGTGAAATTTGGAAAACAAATTGGAAAAGGTTGAAGAACAACAGAAAAGTATTTAAAGATCAGGTCAATATTACAGATTTGAAAAACATGCCATCACCTACCACATATATTAGTGTTCAAAATTTTTACTTCAAAATTAAAAATATTTGTTATTTGCAAGTATATGGAAGAAAGAGGTGAACATAAACACAAAGAATAAATGATATAATATTTATATCACCTATCCATTTAGCTAACTGTCTACATCTGCTGTCTTTTGTTATTAAAAAGAACACACCTATACCAAATAGTAGCATCCTAAAATCTTCAGGGTAACTCCATTAAGCCACTTCACTCAACCAAGAGTCATCTGTGAAATTGCTTATTATGACATCTGCACTTCATTCAAAAACTGACTGAAGTCTCTGACACAAGGATGCTTTGGCAAATCAACCTGGGTATCATACAACATACCTTGCACTAATCAATTCCTCTCCATGAGGAAAGAAATCTCCAGCCTTGTATGCAACACTATTTTAATTTCTGCCTTTTACATACAGGCAGACAAAATGTGGGTTTTTTTTATACTTGTGAATTAGAGAAACAAGTCTTCCTATGACGTGAACTTGAAAAGTCCATCTTCTGGACTTCTCAAACAGCCTTTTGAAGAATTGCCTTAAATCTAAGGAAACCAATTACAGATTCCCAAGTTGTTCTTTTCACAGTGATTCTTACAGTTAGAGAGTTCATTTTTCTTTTTTTCTATAAATTCCACCCATGCCTTAGTTTACTCATTAACCACTAGAGAAAAGGAGTATGCCTGCAGTTCACTGTACTAGAAAAGACAAAACTTACTAACAAAGTGTCCCAATTACATTTCAGTCAAAGCCTTGTCCTCAGTAGTGTCATACACTCAGGCAAGCAAACAAAACCAAGGATTTTCAATTATAGTATTAACCTCCATTCAGGAATCTGAAACATGGGAACAAACCGAATGCCAGCAGAAAGAACATAAGCCAAGACCTAGTAAGACTTTGTTCAGGTTTAAGACTGAGTTCAACCTCAGGAAACAGAGCTTTGAATTTAATATGAAGTCAAGTTACAAGCCACATGGAAGCAGACACACAGACATTAAGTACACAAGACCCTGTCATGCTTGAGTTTTACAGGTCAACTATGGCAGAGAGCCATTCACATTTAACTTCAAAATGCCTCAGAGTCAATGGTATGTTTAAATATTTCCCTTTACAACAATGAATACTTTCATTTTTCCTTTCCTCAGCATGCCAGTATCTTCCTTTTTATCAGTCCTACAGACTAGAGGTCATGCTTGATTTCTTTCTTTCCTCTTCCTCTGTCTTTATTGAGTCCATGAACAAGTCCTGTCATCTTCCATAAAGCTTCAAAAATCCCTTTCTTCTTGTTCTGACAGCTTAGGCTTATCTCTAATAATTTTCCACTTGACCTAGCAGAATCGCTTCTTATCAGATCCTTTTTGCATCAGACAAGCAGATGCTAAATAACCTTCCATTTTACTTACGCAGGCAATATTGCTGACCCTTCAAGTACACCTATCCTGCTGCACAGTTCGTTCCCCAGCCACCTCGCTATTTTCCTATCGTTTTGACAAAGACACCAACAAGTACACATCTTACAAACTGCTTCCTACATGCCTTGTGCTTAACTGTACAAGTAAAGATGATCAGAACTTCTTAAAAAAATAAATATTAGCTCACCACATTTTTTTTTTCAGTTTCCGTCTAAATACCAGGCTCTTGTACAGGTAGCAAAGCCATACTAGGCTATCTCTGGCATTCACATGAGGCTGGTAAATATGACAAACAACCAAAAGAGCCCCATTTCCTTCTGCAGATGCAGTCAAAAGCAATATAAAGTATCTAAAGTGATACTGCAAAACTAAGTTTAGGCAACAAAACCTCTCACTAGGATGAAATATTAGGCACATTCTCAACAACCCATGCCCTCTATCCTTTCCTTCTTGCTTCCACCACTTCCATGTTAGATGCGTGCTTGTCTGAGACATTCAGCCTTTAGACTGAAGTCCTCAAAGCTACAGCCTTCATCTTCTTTCTTCTCTAAAAATCACCAAGAAAAACACTGCTGAGTTTTAAGCATCTTTCAAGCAAATTTTCAAGTTTGATTCATTTCCCCCTAATACCTTTGAACTTCTACTTTAAGCCATATGTTTACCAATCCCTCTGGTACAGTTTTAATGTTGTTTAGATTTAGGGAATAATTCTTACTGGTTACTTCAAAATCAATGAGTAGAAGCTTCTGTACAGATTTAAGGCTAGTGATGGAGCTAAGGAACCTGCCTGCCTGCCAGGAGACCAAGGAAAAGGATGCAAGTAGGCCAGGAGTGGACAAGAAACTGGGAGAGGACACAGCTGGGACAGCTGACCCAAGGGATATTCCAGACCATATGACATTGTGCTCATCATATAAAGCTGAGTACACTAGTTTTAGTTGGGACAGAGTTCCTTTTTTCCACAGTAGCTAGTATGAGGCTGTGTTTTGGATTTGTGCTGAGAAGAATATTGATAACACTGGTGGTTTTAGTTGTTGCTGAGGAGTCTTTGTACCAAGTCAAGGACTTCCCATTTGTGGTGCTGCACCTGTGTTCCCAACTTCTTCACTACAAGAAGCTGGAAGGGGACACAGTCAGGACAGCTGACCCAAACTGACTAAAGGGTTATTTCATTCCATAAAACATCATGCTCAGTATACAAGCTGAGGGCTGTGGCCACATTGGTTGGATCTCACCCACTCTTTTGCTTGGTGGCTTACTCTGGCACTGTCTTTTTCAGGCTCTGGCTCTTTACTACTCAGGACCTGGCTGAGCAATTGTATCATTTTCTTTATTTTCCATTATTTTCATTATATATTAGTAGTAGTGGTGGCAGTATTGTTGGTATTGTCAGTATTATTGGTGTCACTATTTTATCCATTCATATTAAATTGTTCTTATCTCAGCACAGGAGTTTCCTTATCTTTTCCTCCAATTCTCCTCTTCCACTGGAGGAGGGAGGAGGTGAGCAAGCGGCTGTGTGGTACTTTGTTGCTGGCAGGATTAAAACACAACACTGGGAGGAGAAAAGGGGGGACATTTGGAGTTATAGTGTTTGTCTGCCCAAGTAACTGTTATACATGATGCAGCCCCGCTTTCCTGGAGACGGCCGAGCACCTGCCTACCAATTGGAAGTGGTAAATGAATTCCTTGTTTTGTTTTGCTTGCGTGTATGGCTTTTGCTTTACCTATTAAATTGTCTTTATCTCAATTCAGCAGTTCTCACTTTTACCCTTCTGATTCTCTCCCCCATCCCACTGGGAGGGGTGTGAATGAGTGGTTGTGTGGTGCTCAGTTGCCAGCTGGGGTTAAACTACAACAGCATCTTTTAACAGTATGCCTCTGGACTAGATTCAACAGGCTTCCTATATCATACCTTTAATAAGCGTTAGGTGTAGATCAGTTGTGTCCTTGAACTGGGAATTCTCTCAACTTCACATTTGTGTCTACCAGATCAGCAAATAGTTTCCATACTGTCTTTTCCCT
>NW_010264735.1:10535-11926 GCF_000690775.1 Eurypyga helias
TTTTCCAATTCTAGTCCTTCTGCAAAACTCTGCCTTTACCTAAATGACAATTTTATTTCCCGTGTTAGCCAAACTATCTGTACTTCTGCGAACAAAGAGAGCATGATACTGCCAGAGGATGGAAAGATACTGAGTTAGATCAATCTGAATCACTAAGGCACAGGCCCACTGCTATGGGCAGATATAGCTGTCATCTTGCAAAACATACAGAGGCAAAACACGACAGTATTCCTTCAGTTATAAAAGGCCTTCAACATGAGAGTACAGATTAAGCCTTTCATGTCTCTTTAAGGGAAGAGGGGGGTGGTACCAAGCAGAATACAAGAAAGCTTTAGGATTTCCAGTGCTGCAAAAGAGCTACATAAACAGAGTCATACAATACACAGGAAGGGCCAAGACAGCAGACCATTCTGCTTCTGATGTGGCATCTCTCTGACAAAGCAAAAGGCTGAAAACAAAGGACATGCAGAGTCACAAGCATGAGAAGGAGGTGCTCAAATGCGTATTGGTGGCAGGGTTAAGTTTTAATTGATAGAAAAAAGCTACATGGCAACATTGCTGTGTCTTATGTAATGCTTTGGCATAAACAAAATTCTCCTGTGGGTGAGTACTCAGTGGCTGTGACAGTGCATTACATAAGACACAGCAATGTTGCCATGTAGCTTTTTTCTATCAATTAAAACTTAACACAAACAGCATTTTGACCCAGAAGAGGCACTAAAGGACAGTTAAAAACACACTATATAGTTAAAATGCTACCAAGATTTACATATATACACTGAAAAAGCAGGGTACCTCCACTACACTGTAGGCTAACATAAATATTGCAGATTGAGCCTCACTTAGGGAAAACAAACAAAAAATTCACTAGCAATGTTTCCATCGCTAAGCAGATACACGATTTGGACATTTGTAGTACAAATAATGTGCATTTGCAACCTCGACAATCCTAAAAGTATTTTTAAAAGGCAGAAACATATTTCTACTGCTACCCTGCATGGGTTTCTCTATACGGCAGTGATGGAGAGTGCCACAGGGAAGGCGTGTAAGGATGGGAAGAAGGTGCTCTGTCCCGCATCAACAGGCCGGTATAGCGGATTACACCGGCCGGCAGGAAGCACGTTTGCAGAAGTACGAGTCCACACCAAGCAAGGAACGAGCAGCTGCCTTCCCCAGCACAGGAGCCCCTAAGGGGACACTGACAGCCGTTACCGTTGAAGGGGGCCCTCCTGCCGCCCTTATCACCGAAGGGGCTGTAGGGTGTGTTTCACGGAGATACACCGCAGACCCGAGGATGTGCCCCCTCGGCGCCTCGGGGGCCGAGCACCGCTACAAAAGTTCCCACCGCGTCCCGGCCGCGCCGCTCGCGACCCCAGGACCCTCGGGCCGCC
>NW_010264736.1:0-803 GCF_000690775.1 Eurypyga helias
GTGTGGGCCAGAGTCCTTGAGACAAAGACACTGAGGGGTCTTTCTTTTGAGTTGGTGGTCATTAAAGCAGCCCTTTGACTCAAAGACAAAATGCACATGACCGGAAAAGGGTGGGATTAAGAAAATGAATTACGGGAATTGATATGACTGTGTAAGAGAATCTGAGACAACTCCCTCCCTGCACCCAGCTGTAATAAAGAATGCCTGCTTCTTAACACTGCATTAGTGTTAAGGAGTTGATTTTTTTCCGATTTTTGGTGACAGTTTTGGTGACCCAGATGGGACACTGCCTCTGAATCTCAACGGATCCATGGGATCGCAGGACCTCCAGCCAGCACCAAGGGATTCTCAGGGAGAACCTCTGATCCCCAGACCAAAGAGCTTTGAGCAAGGCCCCTGGGAAAGGTAAAAGGCATTCTTTAATTTTAGGAATCATAAATGCCTGGCCATAAGTCGTGGTGAAAACCCCACGTACTGGGCTAAGGAAAGGCACCTAAGAATGGTTGGTTGCCTGCCTGTAAGGCGAGGCTAAAGCCCCGCAGGGTTGGGCTGTAAAGGTACGTAAAGGAAGGATGGGTTGTGATACAGGGGCTTGAGTACACTTTTGGATGTGGATCTGAGACCCACCCATTGTTCTTGATAATTTTGAGTTACGTGCTTTGTGTATTAGGTTATGATTTTTGGATAATGGTTTTTGGCTTTGTATACTGACAGTGGTTCTTGGCACAAAAGGTATTTTATAAGATATGGAGAGTAAGTTATCTACAGGGGAGGGTGTAAGAAACATCTTTTAAAATTAGTCT
>NW_010264736.1:1526-1937 GCF_000690775.1 Eurypyga helias
CATCTGATGGGTCTGTGGAGGTCTAGGAAACTCTGAAAATTGGCCATGGGTAGCCCAGTATGTCCAGCCTAAATGGTGGGTTAGTAACTTAAGTACAGCCCATAACGGAACTGGCTTTTGGACTGAGGAAGGGAGCCCATGGCAACTCCGCTTTCCAGGGAAAAGTATTTATTGCCTAAATAGAACCAATGGAGGAGGGGTGTCTGTAGGAGAAAGTACCAGTGAATGGACACTGTCTCCTGGGTATGATTGTGTCCATCAAGGCTGTGCACCACTCAATTGTTCCAAGCATCAAAAGAAATGGAAGCAGACCCACATTCAGCTTTCTAATAACAGTTGAGTAAAATGTTCGTATGCCAACTTTGAAGGCTCTGGTTGTGACAAGTTAGCTTTGGATCGGAAGTTCCGGTC